>NW_013665712.1:461692-473533 GCF_000517525.1 Limulus polyphemus
AGGAAAGTGATGACTGCAGATGGGGAAGTCAGAACAGCTTTAATTGAAACTTGTCCAGCAGTTTCTTCAAAGTGTTTATTTCGTCCACAGCCAACTGATGATTCGTTTCGTTATGAATAAATATGAAGCGGGCACACGAGAAGTCGAGAACTTTGGGACTGGCTTAGGGCAGCACCTTTCTGGCCAATCATCTGCTACTAGCCCCACGAGCTGCACGAGGAGTGGTGACAGGAAAGTTCTGATACGAAACAGACGCTATAGTAATAAGCAAGTGACTACGCGTAGAAATGTGCATGTCCTAAGTTTAGTTTTATTGCAGGTGTGGTTTATATACATATCTATCTATCTATATATTTGTTTTGAAAAGTCAACGCTAATCAGACTGCTGAAATCACGCACTTTGGAACTAAACTTTAAAACACAGCACTTATAATTTCATATGATTAATTATATTTAAAAATTCGCGTGCTGTACTTCGAAAATGTTAAAGCACGTGCATTTGACCAATTCGGGTCTCTCACCATATCGTTGTAGAACCCCTGCACGGGACACCATGAGTTTAAATTCCACGATAAGTTTCGGCAGCAGTACCGGACGTTGTACGTTCTCATCTCGGTCTTCCAGCAACGCGAGCCTCCTTGATGTTAGTATGCCCGCGAAACCACCAAAGGTAAGAAGCAATAGATTACTTAAACTGAAATTCGTGCTTTGATCTTTTATTCATTCAATATCCCAGTTTCAATTGATATATATAAAATAACATAATGATTATAGAATATGATTGAAGCCTTTTTACTCCTCAAATTACGATAAAGAACAAAGTAGTTACCACTACAATGGCAAGAAACTGATATCGATAATGACGTGCTTAAATCCTGGACTTTCTCAACGAGTAATTATGCGTATAGTACATTATTAATGTATCGTATTAGGCTAATCATCAGATTAAAATGATAGAATAATCGTCTTAGCGTAATATCTAATTGTAATAAGAGAAAGGAAACAATATTAATAACAACTAATAAACAATTATAAACAGTCTCAACTACATACTGCTACAAGTTAAAACATCCTAACCTGATGGTAGTACTGGTATGGTTAGTGAAAATTCGACTTCTCAAACTACGAAGATCATCGCAAATAACCAGGATACAAACTATAGTATAATGTGTGAAGGATGAAATGTACCCATGTAAGAAAAGTATCAGAAGAAATAGTGGGGAGTGGAAGGGGGCGTCGCTAGGTACTTAAAAGATTCGGGGCTCGGACCTATAGGCGCGGGAATTTTAGGCGTTTCAATATTATGATATCGATCATGATTTTCTATTCTGATTTTTCAAGACACCAGTTAGGGATTCAGGGCACCGTCAGATAGAATCGGACCGCACGGGCCGCATGCTCCACCGCGTAGTGACGCCTCTGTAATTTAAATATATTCAATTTCTCTATTGGCAAGCTTCACGTGTAGTGAAAATGAAATTAAGGGTAGGTGTAGATGGATGTCCAGCCCGTAACGTCTCATGCCTTAAACTACTATTCATACAGCCAGATTTAACAGAATTATCAAAATGAATATAAAGTAGAATATTAATATGTAATCTAGTTGCCATGGAAATAAAACTTTAAAACGAAAACGTTAATGCAAAAAAAAAAAAAAGTGACAGGAAAATCGACACATTTCACAAGAGATAAGTGACTGTTGACAAGACCGATGCTTTTCTGTTAATAATGTTTCACTTTTCTGTGTATAGTATGTATACTATATGTACCTCCGCAGGGTCCCCGAAAGTGTTCTGCTTCGAGAGTAAATAAGACCAAAGTTAAAAGTAAATATTTTTAATTCTTCCTTTCGAAGTTCATATGTCATGCAGCGTTGTAGCCTATACAGAGTGCATAATTATTCTCGTGATTCATGGCATGCGCACGTCTTATTGACGTCACGACAGTACAATTGCAACATTAAGCGTCGCTTATGTGACGTCATTTTTAGTGTCAACTGACAGACAACACACTATTGTAAAGTGGTGCGAGTGGTTAAAACAAGTGGCCCCTGTGGGAAGCTTTCGGCCCTCTTTCGGGGAAATTATCTTGATTTGATACTGAGTTAAATATTTTTATCAAGCGAGAGTAAAATCTGAATAAACACACATATAAATAGATATATATATCAATTTATTTATTACGCGTTCGAAATATCCATATGGTTCCAAAATATCAGCTGATTAACTACATTTATCACGATCAGTCAGCTTACATTTGATTATTAGTATTGTATAGCTTCCCAGAATATATATATATATATTAAGCATAAAGCCTCTGTTGGTTATCTGCTGTGTTCACCGCGGAGAATGGAATCTTGTACTTTAGCATTGTAAGTCTGTAAACTTACCTCTGAGCCACTGGAGGACTTTTTCATTTCTCCAGTGTCTTTGCCATTAGCATTATCTTAACTTTTTTATGAATAGCCCAGTGTCTTGGACCTTTATCACATTTGAATTGGTCTCTTATCAAACCAATGGCTGGAGTAATGATAAATAAGTGAGACAAAGTTAGAAGTAGTCTATAAAGAAATAAACATAATATGCTAGAAAACCTGGAAATTAGTGGATCGAAACTGTCATGAAGATATGATGTTACACATATAAAAATAGAATAATAAAAAAATATTGATACGCATTTTGAGTGTCATATTTTAACTCCCATTGCTAAAAAACTATATACCCTAAAATCTTTATAAATCCAGTTTCTACTTACATATCTAAAGTTAATTTTGTACATAGTTTATATATATATATATATATATATATATATTTCAAATAAAGTGTATAATGTTCGTTCTATATCTAAAAGTAACTGTATCAGCAAATTGAAACGGAAATTTATTAGATTATAAGGTAAACTAACAATATTTTTACGTATTTTTTCTGCACCACTTTCAGTTATTTCTTCCCTTAAAGTTGTTTCATTGGGTATATTTTCAGTTACTTGTTATTTTAGTTCGTGTTTTTTGCAATTTGTTTGGCTCCCGGTATGTCTGCAGACTTGCAACGCTAGAAACCGGGTTTCGATACCCGTGGTGGACAGAGCACAGATAGCCCATTGTGTAGCTTTGTGCTTAACTTCAAATAAACAAACAAAACAAAGACATTTGGTTGAATATAACCTTATGGCCAGGTGGTTAGAGCACTCGACTCGCAATCTGTGGGTCGCGAGTTCGAATCCCCGTCCCACCAAACATGCTCGCCCTTTCAGCCGTGGGGGCGTTATAATGTGACGGTCAATCCCACTATTCGTTGGTAAAAGAGTAGCCCAAGAGTTGGCGGTGAGTGGTGATGACTAGTTGCCTTCGCTCTAGTCTTACACTGCTAAATTAGGGAGGGCTAGCGCAGATAGCCCTCGTGTAGCTTTGCGCGAAATTCCAAAACAAACAAACAAACAATATAACCTTAATGTACCAATCCACGTTCTTTTCGTAGCGCCATCTACCGACAAGTTTTTTCACATTAAAAGAATGTTTAAATTATGAAGAAATGTCACAAATTAGGATTATTTTGTACCTCACAAAGCACTATAATTATTATAAGGCAATAAACAAAGAGATACGCATTGTTGTGTCTTTATTATGAATACAAATACATTTCTTTGCAGGTAACATATCCTTATATTTTTAAACGGTATGTTTGTGGACTTATAACGCTATAAACAGGGTTTCGACACCTGTGTAGCATTTTGCTTAACTACAAGTAAGCAAATAAACAAATGTATTTTTAAAAACAACAAAACTACATAGCCAGTTCAACATATAAATAAACGACTTGTAGTGGCGTGATCACCTTAATAAAATTTCATACTTTATATTCTGCTAACGTGAAATAACTTGTGTTTACGTAATCGCTGGAGACGGCTTGAATGGGTAATGAAGAAAAACTTTAACATAAGTTTAACATAACAGCAAATGTACAACGTTTCGACGTTTTGCTGTTATGTTAAACTTATATTAAAGTTTTTCTTCACTACCCATTCAAGCCATCTCCAGCCATTATTAGTCTCAAAATGGGTTCCTCGTCATCGAATTTGTGTTTACGTACTTGTCTAGAAAACGTATATGTTTTTTACGAGTGTAACGAAATTTTCTATAACTGAATGATTGATGAAAATTCATTGCATGAAATGTTTTTGTGGGCATTGAATACATTAATTTACATAACTAATATCTTTCACTTTCAGATGTTCCGGTCACATTCATTCTACTGTTTAAAAAAGTTCGTTATGCAATACAAAACTATAATAATAATAATAAAACTAAGTGTAATAGTGCACATTGTTAACGACATTCTTCAAAAAATGATTAGTCATTTACAATCAAATGGTTAATTGTAATTTATCAAAACTTTTTTATCAGCGGGCACCAGCTTCTGTTTTGCATCATGATAACATTATATTAAGATTTTACAGACAAATATTCTATGTATAAAGTCTTCACTGAATTCACTACTTTCAAAAGAGGTCGCTACCGTTTATTACAATTATATGGGTAAGAGCATTGACCCAAAACGATTAATAGTTAGTCTTAGAGTTATAACAGCTGTTCTTTCCTGAAACTTTCGATGTATATTTTAGTGAATTCACTACCATCGAAAGAGGTCGCTTCCGTTTATTATGATCATATGGATAAGAGCATTAACCCCAGTTGATTAATAGTTAGTCCTAGAGTCATAACGCTCTTCTTTCCACACCCACTCTCAACGTAATTGTCATGAAGAACAAGATAACCGTTTTTGATAATAGGCTCAAAACACTGTTGTTAATATTCAGTTAAATAATCAAGCCTACAAGTTTTATAGAAAGCTTCCTGTTACGTAGAGCTAGATATGTTATTTATATACACTTAAGTAAACACTTATGTGTAATTTAACAATATTAACACGTTTACCTGCTTAAAATATATAACTCTGGTTGAAACTCCTCTTAAGTTTTCTTATCATACCATTTTACCATTATTTTGGCTTCTTTTTTTCTCACAAAGTTGCAGTTTGTTTTACAAAGGCTAATTGCGCATACTATCCCTCCCTAATTTTTCCGAAAGGGAGCCGAAGGCCGCATGGAGTGGTCACCTGTTTTAACAACTTGCACCAATATACTATAGTATGTTGTCAGTCAGTAGACACTAAAATTACTTAACTTAAGGGACTATTAACGTTGCAATTTGTACTATAGTGACATCAGTAAAACGTGCGCATGGCATGAATAACGAGAAAAATTATGCACTCTGTAGGCTACAACTTCAAAAGCAAGAATTAAAAATGTTTGTTATTCTTAACTTTTAGTTTTATTTACCTTTGAAAAAGAACACTTTCGGGGACCCTGCGGAGGTAAATCTAGATTTTAACTGATCAACTAGAGGGAAGGGAGTCAGTCAATATTACCCATCGCCAGTTTTCAGACTACTGTTTGTTATCTGACCGAATAATTGGATTTGACCATTACTTTTATAACGCACCCACAGTCGCAAAGTGCGGAGCGCATTTCAGCGGCAATAAATTGCGAACTATTAACCCACTGATTCACAGTCCGATCACGTTAACAAGTAGGCGACGCCAGGGTATTTGCTCAGAAACATTTTTAAATTATATTTTTTTCGGTAGTTGGTTTATTCTTGAAAACTAACTACAGAGGGATTAGTTTTAACTTGCACACCATCACTCAGAGCGATTGTTGTCTTCATGATACGTTGGTAACTTTATGAAGATGAAATGTTTACGTCGGTTACTTTTCTCTCGTAAGGTTAACGTTCGTAGTGAAAAAAGAAGCATGTGGCATGTTTTCGTGGTTGTATATAAAGACCGACTTGTACTACAACTCGTATGCATTCAAGAAATTCACCCAACTGTTGTAAATAATGGTGCGTTAACAGAAAATGAAAAATCAAACAAAACAGCATTTTAGCGTCCAGCATTAGAGGTTTGATATTACACTTAAAAAAATTATTTTTGATCCACTGTAGTGTGTTTGTAACAAAAGCTACTAAGGTTATCTGCTGCAGTCCTTAATTTTGAGCTACTGACCAAAGTGAAGGAAGCCTGTCATCAGCACCCTACAATCCACGCTAAGGGGTTAACTGTCACTTTTATAACGCACTCATAGCTTACAGTACAGAGAATATTTTGTAGTAACATTCGGATTCGCCCTCCCCCAGCGGCACAGCGGTATGTTTGCTGACTTATACCGCTATAAACCGGGTTTCGATACTCGTGGTGGGCATAGCACAGATAGCCCTTTGTGTAGCTTTGTGCTTAATAACAAACATCGAAACTGGCTCGCTAGCTCCTAAATTCACAATTTACTCGTACAACTATTGCCAAATATGCTGGTATTATCTAAGTATTATCTATCAAAATGCTTTAAACATAACACGTGAGGAAAATATGTTATCGCTGGTCGTACAGCAGGAATATGTATATATATATATATATATATAGATGTTTGTGTGTTTTTACTGCACCTAGCTGCCAATACAATTCTGTGTTCTTGATCTTGATATCATATTTAGTTGTCGTTCCAGCAGATTTCGTTTACCTGTCAGATTTCGAAGTAGTTCTAGTAACATGTGACAGCTTCTCAAATAGTATTTGTTGCGTAGGAACTTAAACTTTTGGATACACTTCTCAAATCTTATACGTTCTTTAAAGATGCTTTTTTTGCTATTCCCGGCAATTTCGGTAATGTATGATTTCTCCATTTTTTTGACTACTTAAAATACAGTCACGTGTATTTTATTGGTTAAAAAAATATTGCTGAAGGCAATTAGTGTTATGTCATACACTTGAAAATATATCACAGTATTTTGATTTTCCTGATCAAAGTGTGGATTGAATTGGACCTCCCTTGAACTTAGACTTCGAGATTAAACAGTTTTCGGGATACTAAGTTTATTTATTATATCTGCTATTGTGCGGCTATATAATGTGAAGAACTGAATAGTGGCCAATGACACTTTTTTTCACTTCGTCTATTCAGTGTATAGATTTGTCTCATAGTGACTACAAAGCACGCTCATACCAACAGTATGTTTGACAAATATACCATTTTGAAGTGATACAATGATGAACAACGAAATAAATCGTTAAAAGTTTAAGAATCCAGCTATTTTATTACTTGACATGTTTAGAAAATGTTGATATATTCATAATTAATCGTAATTTGAATAGTGTCTTGTATTCATAAGAAGACATAACAGTAGAGTACTATATTGTTTGAAGTTATGCACAAAGCTACACAATGAGCTGTCTGTGCTCTGCCCACCACGGGTATCGAAACCCGGTTCCTAGCGTTGTAAGTCCGTAGACGTGCCGCTGTGCCACAGGGGGGCAGAGTACTATATAGTATTTAGTTTTGTCTGGTTGTTTTTTGTTTGTGAGATTGTAAGAAATTTTCAGAATTGTGGCCGTCAATTAACTGAAATGTGTATTACTATTGGTTATAAATGTGTATATATACATATATATATATAATATTAGTTTATTAATAAACCAATTAAATGGTTCGAGATATGACGATAAGGACTTTTTTGTTTATTTCAGTTAGTTTTGCGATAACTTAAAACATTCATATACCATTCATACATTTCACTGTGGATAATTTAATTGATAAAAATAAGGAATTATGCATGAAAATGAGAACCATCCAGACATACGCCAAACAGATACAGTGTCTTGTAATACGGAGAAGTCGCAATACATAAAGACACCTTAGAAAAAGTTAAACGGGAATAAAATCATAAATAATATTCAACGTTAAACTGGTACACAATGAAAATTTATTATTTTAAATTTATACACAAGTGCCAAAATACTATAATTAAACAGGAATATTCAGTTTGTAATGTACGTGTTTTATAACCTGTTCCATTTTTATCTTTTCACTTGATAATTCGCTTAACAAACATCTTTTATCGACTTCAAAGAACGGCTGTTAAAAAAAAATTCTGTGTTTCATAAAGTTGGCGTGATTCTTCAAATGCATTCAACAGACAAGTTTGTTTTTACGCATACTTTTCGTCAGGTAAGACACGAGGTGGATAGCACCACGTGGAATGTACGTACTGCGCATGTACGGGGCAAACACATTACCATCTAGCTTATATAAAAGTCGAAATTTGTATCCGATAAATAATATACTGAAAATCCTCTTTTTTTCATAGAAGTATATCATAAACCTCCACTAAAAACGCTAGTGTGGCGTATAAAAAATTCATTTTCATTATAAATTTCCTATTGTCCCAATTGGTAGTTCTATTTTGTTCAATGAAATGAAAAGGATAAAAGATTATAATCATAAATAATATTCAACGTTAAACTGGTACACAATTATGTTACAGTTACATTATATGGCACGTTTGAAGGCGAACAGTTTTAGGCCTACTTTTCATATAGTAAAGTTATGTTTGTGTTGTATTGCACGACACTTTAAGCAAGAAAAGATTAGATAATAAACGAGCTCGCTATTATATACACTGCCTTAGTTATTTTTAGCTTTTCGTCGTTATAAAATGAAAACGTGAATAAACTAGTAAATTCCAGTACTTTTTATGTGATATTTTTCTTCAACTGATCTGTTGTGATTAATTTACACGTTGAAAGCAAATAAGATCCGAGAAAAAAAAAAGAGAGAGAGATGAAATAAGAGGCAGTCATGTCACGTGACTGTCCGGACGTTTGTTTCGTAATTACTTTAGTTCGTGCATAAAAAAAAGCGAGGGACTTAATATTTCCGGTGAGTCCCCCCCTTCCTTCATATAGCCTATAAAGCCATTCCTGGACCCATGTGGCAGAGTTCAGTCCGTGCAGTTTACGCATCACTGACCACGGACGATCTAACTAATCTTGACAGATATTATCATCGAAGATATGCACGAGATGTGTCGAAGTGCTGATTTCGCGTGCGACTCACGCTCTATTCTTTTCTTGTTTTTGTTAGTTTTTTTCGTACATTCATATGAAGTATAACTTTGAGAGCGATAAAAACTATACAAGTGAGATTTTCAGTTTATCTTTTTTTGCATTGAAAGAATTTTGAACTGCCGGTTGATGTCAAAGTATAGATTTAAGATGCAGTTATACTAACTAGAGATTAGACGCCCCACTATGTTGGTGATTTAGAATTGGCAGTCTCTGTTTGTTTAGATGGACTTTTGAATTTAATGCGTACAATTAGGAGTGGAAAAATGCTAACTATATTCTTTGAGCGGTGAGAAATAGTCTACATCGATGCTTTGGACTACAGTAAGATATCATGTGATATTTTAATCGTACCAAGTTATATAAATAAAACACGCAAAAAATACACATATTAAAACAAAATAGAAAAAAAGCAGGGATATCAACCTGAGGGGCAACTTTAGTTATCGTTTTAAGAGCACGTGAGCAGTGACTAAGCACATTGACCGCCAACCCCTCCCTCTCCTTCATCCAGATGTTCTCTGATTTTACAACGCCTGTTAAATTATGCTGTAAGAACCACAAGCAAATGCTAAGTATGAGAAATAGTATTGTGTTGAGCAATTGTATTGTATTGTATTTAAAACGTTGATGAATTTCACCGATATGCAGTGCCGGCATCAATGTTATTGTATTAGTTACAATTATTTAGTACTGGATAACAGTACAAAGATTACAATATGTAATAAACTATTAATTCATACAACAATTATATATATATAAAATCATGGGGAGATGCGTATTTGCATTCCCGCCCTGCGGGTATATTGTGTATATATTAGACTTAATTAAGGGAACTGTTGAGTTGGAGCATGCGCCTTACAATATACCTGTGGTTCTCAAAAGTCCTAGTTGTATATCTCGATACACACACAATACATTTGATCATTGTTTAGCAAGTTAACAAAAAAATAAATAAATAAAATTACCTAACTGCGTGAATGTTAAATATATAGAATTAATTTTAAACAAATTAATAATTTTGTAACTAATTCGAACAAGTTATACGATGAAATACTTGTCTTAGAACAAGGTAAAGTTCAAGCCTAATAAACAGTTTCCGGGTGGCTTATAACGCTAAAAATCGGGTTTCGATACCAGCAGTGAGCAAAAGCACAGACAGCCCATTGTTTAGCATTGTGTTTAATAACAAACAAAGAAATCTAACTATTATAAACGTTAAAAGAAAGCAAGAATCAAGAGGCTGATTTTTACCACCCAAAAAGTCAGAGCAAGTCCAAACCGTAAACAAAAGTGTACTATTAATTAAACTAACAGTAGAATTCGTCTTCCCACAGTTCAGTGTCTTGAAATATTGAATTAGCTGTTGTCATTATTGGTGAAAAGAGAACCGACAGTGTACTGACTGAAGAGATTGTTAGGCAATGATCGAAGACTTGTTAACTATGTGGAAAAAAACACGGAATTGGAATGAAAGTCAGACTCACTGTAATATCACTACTTTAATTTCTTTCGTGTGTGTGTGTGTTCTTGACCAATCCTGAGGCTGCAGTGTTAATATTTTTTGTACATTAGGAGATTGACGCAGCAGTAAAATGATAATAAGGATGGAGCTATACGTTGTGTGTGCATGCTCGAATTCCAGAAACCGAGGGAGTGATAAGGATGTTTGAATTATGAAAGAAATAGAAGATTTTAATAAGCTGATAAATTGGTTTTACTGAAAATAGAAGAAGCGGGTTTCGGGATTTCAGTGTAAACAAAGGATATAACTTTTAAAGGTGTTTCTCATTTGAAACTCTTAATAGCACCAAAGTGATAATTTTTAACTTACTGCGCATTATAGTATCCTAACGTGTTGTTATGAAACTGACTTAACTGAGAATTACCTCTACATGAAAGGAGCCCCAGTTTTTGTTGATAGATTTGTAATATTACACATTCTTCATAGCACTAACAAAGATGAAAAAAATCAATAAAGCTTTTAATTGGGCCTAATGGTAAGCGTGCCGGATTGTATTTTGAGGACTCATGGTCATTGTTGCAAGCTCGTGCTCCGCTCTCTGGGGCCGTGGGTGTATTATAGAAGTGACAGACAAATATCACTATTCGACTAGAGTTGCCGGTGGGTACTGTTGATTAACCTGCCTTCTATCTAATTTTGTCCCTCAGTGAGACAGCGATAAGTTTACGGACTTACAACGCTAAAATCTGGGGTTCGATTCCCCGCGGTGGACACAACAGATAGCCCAGTTTGGCTTTGCTCTAAAGTAATCAAACAACTAATGTATCTAGTCTATCAGTTCAAAATTAGGGACGGCTAGCTGAGATGCCCTTGTGTAGCTTTGCGCGAATGTCCGAAATAATCAAATTTCGACAGTTGTGACTTAGACACTAAGCTTCTTGAAAACCGTTTTCCAAAATAAGGGTAAATTGGATCTTTCGACACGCACCAAAACCGTAATTGCTCGGTAGAACTTTACTATCAATTAGAATTGAGTTGGACTGGAACAGTAACAACGTCATTGAGGGTTTTCAGCTTCGATGAACCGCTGCACCCTTGGTTAAACAAGTCATTGTGAGGGTTGAATGCTAGTGTGGCGATTTCATCTTATATAGATTGCAAACCGTGGTGTCTGTTCGGGCGTTCGTCTATCTCCCGTTTATGGCAGCTACTTCCAGCGCTGCGTTTGAAAAGCTGCGCACGCAGGCAAAGCTCAAAATTCTCTTTTGAAACGCCCCCAGTGGGACAGCGGCACGTCTGCGGACTTACAACGCTAGATTTCGGGTTTCGATACCCGTGGTGGGCAGAGCACAGATAGCCCATTGTGTAGCTTTGCGCTTAACTACAAACAAACACTTTTGAAATGACGGGAAAACAAGC
>NW_013665712.1:473669-488557 GCF_000517525.1 Limulus polyphemus
ACATTTCAAGATGTGACGTAATTTAAAGAATAAAGATGTAGATTTACCGTATGTTATTGTTGAGCGACTCTTAGCATGACAGTTACTTCTCGCGGTAGACGGTATAAGTAGCTCAGAGCTTTGGCTGTGAGTGAAACCAAGAGTGCAACACAATTAAACTTTTTAAAGTCCATAGAATAATTTAAAGTGATAAATTAACTTAAACTTTCCCGTCACTGGGGACGGGTACTTTTGCTAAATTAACTTAAACTTTCCCGTCACTGGGGGCAGGTAGTTTTGCTTGTAAATAAATAAAACAGCCACCGAAACGTCAGGCATTTGAAAACAATCGATAACAAACTAAATTTACATACACTAGGTGCATGCATTTCTTAAGGGTTAATTCCAGTATTCTTAGTCTTTTATACTTTATTACTATTTCTTTTTGGCAAATAAAATAGAGCACATAACGTGTTGCTTTGTTTGTTTAATACGTAGTAATGAATATTGGGATAACCTTAGAGAAGCCGTTTTATCCAATGGGCAAAAGGGGTAGATGTTCAGGGCCCACCGCATGTTGCGAGTATAATAATAAGTATTAAAATATTAACTGTATAATATAATAATAACAATAAACCAGTTTTTTAAGAAACATATTTTCTTTTCCTTAATTTTGTATCACTAATAAATCCCAGTTTATCAAATTGTATGGCATTTTCCTAAAAGTAAGGATAAGCAGGGGGGGGGGACACTAGTTTATACTTCGCCCAAGGCCCACCAGTGCGTTAACGCGTCACTGTCTCAACCTTGTGGAAATAACAGTTAATTTTTCCAGCGGTTTGAAATTCTCTATCCAAGAAAAAAAATTGCTAAATTGTGAATGATGTTGTAAAAATGAGAACATGTTTTTACCATCACGTCTTCTCTACCATCTTAATTTTAATAATCTCCCAATAGTCATGCGTTGTGCTTGGGGGTTTATAACTAAAAATCGGGGTTCGATATTCTCAGAGCGTACAGTGCAGATAGACTATTTTATATCTTTTATCTAAACTCAAACAAACTTTCTTTGTTTGTGCTTTGTATTTTTGTGTTGTGACATAATAATTAAAGTTTGATATGTCGTGAAGAAAATGTAATGAAATACAACCTAGATCTAGTTAAATGGCTTATTTGGTATCAGTCTTTTAAATCAGAGGCATAAAATATAATAAGAAAAAACTATCGACTACTAATACCACGAAACAATAATTTGATCATTTTCTACGGCTGTGCATGGGCTAATAGTTAGTTTACACGGAATGTGAATACAAGAACTCGTTGTTCCTTATTTTTGGGTGTTAGGTGCACTATAAGAGTGATGTTTAAATTCCACTTTTAGATCAGAGAAGATTAGCTTACGAGTTGGCGGTGGGTGCTGCTGACTAGCTGCATTTTCTCTAATCTATAAGTCCAAAATATGGGATGACTATGAGCCGATAGCTCTTATGCAGTTTTTGCACGAAAATTGTAAAACGAAAAGAAACATGCTTAATTTTTGTCACCTTGGCTTTCAAAAAATGCTTGCACAAAGACACAAATATTTAGTCACTCATAGCAATACAATGGTCATTACCCTGTAGAGTAGTTGTTACCACACTCTTAACACACAAAGAAGAACATCTGGAAAATAAATAAAGAAAAAATATCTTGAAATTATTAAAGAAGATTGTGAGTGGGATAAATAAAGACTGAGACTAGAACTATCAACAGCATATAAATTTAACCTTTTTTCACCCTCTGCGTGTTTCGTTTGTCTATAGGTTGTTGTGAAAGTTTACGCCCGAGTGTTATCTACTGATGTTAAATACAAAACGCTATCCATTGTACCTCAGACAACCAGTAAGGAAATTGTCCGAATGTTGTTAAACAAGTTTCGGATGAAACATCGGGACCCAAATCTGTATTACTTGGCAATGGAGGTGTGGATAAGAAAAACAGGTAAGTTCCCATTTGTTACACATACGTTATTTCAGCGTAAACACTTTTACGCCTTTATAATTTACAATTTGTTTTTCACAAGATTATATTCTATAGGATTCGAGGTGCTTCCGCGATTAATATTAAATTTATACTAGAAGAGACCTGCAAAACATTTGAGAACAAATTGGTATATTTATTTCAATAAAACTTCTTTGAATACAGAATTTCTAAAATAATAAAAATAATTTTAATCGCAAACAGCGAAATCTATAAGTCTACTTGTCTTAGGCCTAACATTAGTTAAGCCTTCATTAAGTACGGCCTGTATTCGATAGAGTTAAATTAACACTGTAACTTGTGTACGTTTTTTGCTTTAGTTTAGTTAGGGCTAAAATTTACCGCATTTAATACTATTGTTGCGTATCTGCTTGTTTGTTAATTTCCAGTAGAAATTCTTTCCAAGGAACTTCAGCGATACAAGTCCTTTCTTGATTAAACCAGTTTATTCTTTCTCCATACAAACCTTTAGTACACAGTAATTCCACAGTCAGTACGTTTCTCCTCACTTTCAACTTAACGACTTTTATAATACACGCTGTAAATCATAGCGATTCACAATCTCGATAACTTCGTTCTCTACGAGTGCAAAACACACACTAGCTGGAAACAGAATCGTAAATTACCTTAAACTCACCTTGACTACTGTTCGCTTTATCATACATTCATCCTCGTATCAGCTGGCTTTTCTCGCTAGGCTTATATACTAACAAAGAGGCTTCGCCAAAATCCGAGGAGTTCCCTAATAATTCGAGAAACCCAGTCACGCATGCGCCAGCAGCGTCACGTGACTTCGCTGTCGTAACACTATCAATAAATCAAATTGTGATGTTATTATATGACTCAACGTTAGACCTTAAAAAACTTTGATAGGCTTTTAATTGGTTGTACAAAATTTCTACTAAAGTATATTTTTATCCGCCTTTTGTTTATGCACGCACATGTGCATTTAGATAGTAAGATGCGCACGCATTTTTAGAACAGACAGAAACTGAGTATTAGCATAATATATTTGTTGTAACAGTTCAGAAATCACACAAGAACATTGTTCTTTCTAATATTTAGTTCAGAAATCAATTCTTCGACCTTATTTTTTCATTAATTGAACCATTAAAATCCCGTGAAGCTGTTATTTATGACAGATAAAAAAGTACTTAATATTTAAATAGCAGCAAGACGTAAACTGTTGATGAATATTATTTTAAACTGTACGCTGAGAAGTAAAATTAAATACAAGGACGCCTCAAAAAAACACGGGCGAGAGATAACCGGTTATAAATACCTTAGCTTTGCCCTTTCGGATAGCCTTCTAAGTGTGGCTGACCGTGATCTTGACCTAGCGAGTGCAGGTTACTAGCCTTTTACTACTGTTTCACAAGCGAAGCCGGTGCGAGATGTAGGCGGGATATTTATGTCCTCTCTCAAGCGATAACAGAATAACTTAATCAAAAAATACAAACACGCATAAGGAGTTCTACATCCTTTATATTATATCTTTCCTTCTGTCTGTGGAACTGAAAATGTATAAGAAATTTTATGTGGCTGAGTCTTTGCTCAGACTGATTTAATAGCTTTCATCATAATATATTGGTGTATTCGATGTGTTATGTTATGATAATTATAATCAGCAGCTTCCATGCTATTATGGGAGATATAACCTATTAATTTGAAGACGATAATAATTAATACTGTTGCGTAACTACACTTTAAATAATACGTTTGATACATTATAGAAAAGATCATAGTACGAAATAAAATACACCTACCTCAGACTTTGGAATTCTAGACAACGTTCTTCGAATAGAAAGAAACGTTACAGGGCAAGAAATAATTTATAAAATTTATGAAATGTGTGTGTGTAAATTAAAACTTCTCCAAGCCGAATGTTCTTTAAATCGGAATTCTCTGAAAATTGAACGTAGTTCCTTGGAACGGTTTTTTTTTATATTTGGGGTGTGGAAATACTTCCAAAACCGGATCCTCTAAGTTTCTGGAACCGAAATAACTTACAGAGTGCTTGTTTAATATTACATTAACGTATACTTTCATATGCAGGTTGTTTTTTGTTAATTTAGTTAGCGAAAAGTGTATGAGCAGAACCTGATACAAGTTACTTTGTAGCAATTGATGGGAGAGATCCGACGTAACAATTTTTATGAATAAAACACTGCGTAAACCGATGTGTACTGTGCTACTGTTGGGAAAAGTACGAAAGGCTGTGTTGATGATAATTTAGATGTAAGCGAAAATCATCCACTAGGTAGTGACATATCTCAACGGCCCGACATAACTTGATAGTTATGGTCCTCGACTAGCAATCGAAACCCCGTCACCGAACATATTGGTCTTTTCAGCCGTGGGGGCGTTATAGTAGTGACGGTTAATCCGACTATTCGTTGGTTAAAGAGTAGCCCAAAAGTTGGCGGTGAGTGGTGTTCACTAGCTGCCATCCGTCTAGTCTGTCACTGCTAAATTAGGGACGGCTAGCGCAGATAGCTCACGTATAGCTTTGGACGAGATTTAAAAACAAGCAAACAAAGACATATCACCTAGTGTATTAGCACTTCTTTAAAAATTGAAAAACTTTGCAATATACAAGGAAGACCAATGTCTTGACATTGTTCAAATGTTAGAGACAATAGCGTAGGCCGTAGGGTATAATTAAACGAAAACGAAGCCAATGAAAGCAGACACTTCTTGACGGGTTTTATATGAAACATTAAATGTGTGAGCATTGAGTGATTGTAAATGTGCACATATGTGCTTCTCTGTGGTTTGAATGATGTTTTAATATATGCTAGTTTTAAATAAATGTGTGTGTGTGTGTTTTGAAAGCGACATCTGTTAGAAAAAATGTATGTATACCTTTTTATTTCAGGTTGAAAACTAATTAATTTCCGTTTGTTTATATTTAGTTATTTATGCTTCTTGTTTATCTATGCTTCAAATTTTTTAGTACTTGCAGTAACTGCCGTCCGGTAAATTCTAAACCCAAGTCTTCATTTTGTGGTTAGGTTTGCCTATCAGAACAGTTCTAATGTTGGACGATGAGGCTAGACCCGGTGAACTTCAAGCATGCCATCCGGGTGGAGAATTCAGGTCGGTGGTAAAAGTCATTCTGTTTTTTGATACATATGTGTATATATAGAGTGTGTGTGTTTGTAGGTGTGTGTGAGAGAGTGGTATCAGCAATTTTTTTATGCATACATATGGGAAGATTTTTCCTTCCTGTGTATCAAATTTCCTTGAGGAGTTGACGGAATTTTCCAACCCAAGATAACAGGAATGCAGATTTGAATACTCATTTTTCTCTTTAATAAATATTATTTTCATCTTTTAGATTTATTACATAAGTAATGCAGATAGCTTTTTGGGAAGTTTGTGTTTGGTATACCTCTAGCATTTATGTAGGCTATATATTATTCTGCTATAAGCAATTAAAACTCAAAACCTTTTGAAATAGAAAAAATATTCATTTATTTAGTTGGTCGATAAAGGGGAGGGTAATAGATATTTTACTTAAAATTACTCTCAGACAATTTGTATAAACAGTTCATGTACCCTGTCCTTGATCATGCCATAAAAACAATGATATTTCATCTTACTAGGAGTGATTCGACGCTGTTGTAATTGAATATTGCGCATTTCAAATAACGTTTTTCTTTTTAATAATTGTTTTAATTGTATTGTTATTTCCATCCTCTTTAAATTTTTTGATTGATGTATTTAGATTTTTATCGTCGAATCCACCAGTGTGTAGGTTTATGCTTCAGATGAGGAGGGGCGGTTTAGTGAAGGTTTATGATAGCTGTTTAATGACAGGGGTAAGTATTTGCCACAGACGACTTTATCCGTGAGTTTAACTTTTTGATCTAATTTTAAGTTCTACTCGATATGGTTTGCAGTTGGTTCAAATCTTACTAATTTAGTTTCGAAGGTCTTGCTAATTATTGGCTGTATTTTGATATACATTATTTACAACTGTAACTCAGATAAGTTGCTATTGGTTGTAACTTTCCTTTCAGTTTTCTTTGGCTAAGCGGTAAGTCTGAGGGCTTATAATGCTAAAAATCGGTAGGCAGAGCACAGTCAGCCCATTGTGTGGCTTTGTATTGAACGACATACAAAAACTTTAAGAAATTTACTGTAAAATTCACTATTAGACACTTCAAAGAATCAAACATCTTGTCGTTCCTTGATGTTCCGATTATACTAAACGATGACAAACTTGTAACAGAACTGTATTATCATAAGTCTTGTAAGAAACCAGTGTTTTTATATAACCACTCACATCACCCACTACACGTTAAACGTGTGACTATTATTAGACAACTAAAACGTATCAATAAGACTTGTACCACTAATGAAGGTAAATCCAAAGCTATACAAACACATGTGGGTATATTAAACATTAATGGATACCCACATACATTTATTGAAAATAATTTACGAAGCTATGGAAACAGAGCCCACAGTAACAATGCAGAAACATTACCACATAAAAAAAATAAGCTGTTTCACACGAATTTCGTTATACCATATATTAGTCCTAAGATTTCAGCTCGTATTAGACTGGCATACGTACAATCAGGTCTTGACATCAGAGTTACAGAGAAACCAGGTAGAACTTTGAAAGTTAGAAAGACCAGTCTTTAAACCCAAAACATGCAATAAACTCGCAGACAAATGTGCAGGTTGTAAATCAGGTTTAAGAGGAAACTGTAACCACAAGAATGTAGTATACAGTTTGATATACAAGCTTCGTGGTTCTGTGTATATTGGTTAAACAGGCAGAATTATTAGGGATAGTATTAAAGAAAACCTTCGAGACTCTGCACACGTCAGACAATAAAGGCAGTGTTGTGACTGAACATTTTGGTGACAAACATGGTATATTTGACATTGATTGTCTCATAACAACAAACATTTTTACTCACTGCCACAACTTTTAAGATAGAAAATGCAAAAAACCCTACTAATTTCAGAGAATAAGCCACAGGTAAATAAAAAAAATCACCCTGGATTTTTACTTTCACTGTTTATATTTGATTAGTATAATCATATACGTATTGCTTTATATATTATAATCTTGTCCGTTTGCTTGTACTTTCAATTTGTTTATATATGCTCAGGGGAAGTCCACCTTCATGCGCAGACTCTATTTATTTTGAAATCTTTTGTATAAGCCTAAATCAGTTACCAAGTGTCTTGCATACTGTGATGTAGCCGTAATGACTTAATGGCTTAAATAAAACCAATTATGTTTTCTGGAGTAATATGTCGTGTTTTTATTCATTTTTTTTAACAATACAAATTTTTTTTGTAAGAAACAAAATATCATTTTATATTGTTGAGGCTTGTAATACTTCAGATACTGAAAAAGTTACCAATTTTATTAACTGTAGGTTGAAATCTTCAGTAAGAAATTTTAAAAATTACACTTTTTCGAAAAGAAAATGTTTTATTAAACAAGAAGAAATCTTCAATAGCCGCGGCTGTAATTAGATCTTAAATCGGTCAAGAGATGGAGCTATGAGCTAAAACTTTGTACTTGAAAAAACAAACAAACTCGGAGCCATTCTATGAACCGCTATGCCACGGCTAAAAACAGTTTTATATTTCAGACGTGGCAGTGGTTACTGTGTCAGATTGTGAATTCCGAAAATACCAGATTTGCGTCCAGTTGCCGCAAAAAAAAAAAAAAGAAGCGCATTTCAGTCTTTGGGACCGTGTGTGCGCTATAAAAGTGACTGACGTTCTAACCCCACTATTTCATTAGACAAACAAAGAGAGCTCTTGAGTAGCAGTTCTTCCCTCTAGTGTATTAGTTCAAAATTAGAAACGGTTAGCGCAGGTATCCGAAACAAATCATATTCATAACAAGATCAGCTAAAGTGAAGTATTTAATATATTTTATATATTTCTCTTTGCAAACATCTTTTATTAGATCGCTTTAATGATAGACGGACATTGATATGAAAGTTTATATGTGAATAATGTTAAATTATATATTTTAGTCCCTGTACAAAAGTCTACTGGTGTCAGATAAAACTACGACTGAAGAATTAATACAGCTTCTTCTGCACTGTTACAACTCTAAGGAAAGGCCGACCAAATTTGCGTTGTTTGAGACATCTTCCATTCAAAAATGTAAGCTAATTTTTTAGCCTTGTACGAATATATTATTTACTTAAGTTTGATATAAAATAGTAGGGTAATGCACTCGTTGAACTTCCGGAGTTCTACCAAGGACGCGAAAAACTGTATTCTTAAGAGCTAGTTTAGGTTTCTGATTAAAAATAGTAGAAAAAAAATATTTAATTTTACCACGACTGAATCTTTGAAAAGGTATATAGCTCACTTTCTTTAGAGCAAACTTGACAGGTTATAATGCTACAATTTGAGGTAAATCCTTGGAGTAGAATGATATGCCTTGCACTTTAAATAAACAATGATCATTTTAGTAAATGAATTTTTATTTTTAAATTCAGTTTAAATTATTATGCTTCAAACTAACATTGTTTTTAATATGTTTCAATTAAAGTCATTTATAAAAAAATCGACAAAACTAACAAAGTTTGTTATGTTATTATTGCATAGTAGATGGCAGCATAAGTTTTGTTTATCTGTTTGTTGTTAAGCGCAAATGGGCTATCTGTGCTATGCCCACTAAGCATATCTAAACCCGATATTTAGCGTTATAAGCCTTCAAACTTGCCACAGGGGGTAGACACGAAAATATGCGCCAGCAATACCAAGTGTGGGGCGCGCGTATACCCGATTCGATTTTATTACTTATCATGATCTCTACTAACATACCCTCAGATATAATTATATGCCCAAAGTAGAGCATCATCCGTCTGATATATACGGCTGGAAAATTTGTAAAAGGGTAAACTTGCTCGTCGCGGCATGAAGCGCCGACGTTTCGTGCAAGTTGCGTTGTCGATCGGTACCGCAACGGACGGCTTTTCGTTTTTACACATATATATATATATATATGTGTGTGTGTGTGTGTGTGTTTGTGTGTGTGTAAATAGATAGATAGATTTACATAAACACACACTTTTTCTTAATTCCTACAGTTGAAAATTTCTAATATTTAAAACATTTAAAAAAATTTAATAATACTTCACTTCTTTCTCTTGAGAAAATTTGTCTCGGACATGAAAAAAGTAAAACAAATTAGAATGTAACATTTTAATTCACTAAAATTCCCCATTACGTTTGCTCGGTTGTCAATCGAAACCTTCAGCTACAACTTTATAATAACCAGCATGTATTACTCGCAGCACATTTCAATTTTGAAAATGCACAAACTAAAGCGCGCTTCTTCAGCTCAGCAGGCCAACAAAGCCCAAACTAGGAAGACAGTCGAAAGAGAAGACCTCGAAATTCATAATAAAATTCATGCTCACAATTAATAAATCGCAGGGTCATACAGCTCACCAAGTAGGAATAAGTCTCTGAGTTTCATGATTCAGTCTATAAGGATTTATCAAGAAGAACATTTGAACACAGCTTGAAAATATACAATGTCAAGATACCAATCAAGCAATACTTAAAGTACGCCCCCCCCCCCCGTGGCACAGCGGTATGTCTGCGGACTTACAATGCTAGAATCCGGGTTTCGATACCCATGGTGGGCAGAGCACAGATAGCCCATTGTGTAGCTTTGTGCTTAATTACAAACAAACTTAAAGTACATGACCATATATACATAAAAATATTGTTTTTGTGAAATACTAGAAATACGATAGTCATTCTCCATACATATATTGTTACTAGATTATAATTAATTCAAAAACATGTCCATAAAACACTTAGATATAATTCTGAGTAATTCTGAGAAAAAAAAATATATGGATATATATACATATATGTATAAGTAAAAATTTAGTCCTGTCTCTTTATTACTGTAATCATGATAGAAGTAACACAATGATCATATTACAGGTTAGTTTCTAGGCTTCGTAGGTATATATATATTCACCTTTCTGCGTGTCCACACTCAGAATTATATATTAATTTTACTTTACTGATTTCACCAGATGAAAGAAAGCTTCATCCACAAGACTACCCTCTTTTAATTCAACAAGGTTGGCCCAGCCAAGAACATTTTGCATTTCTTCTACGTAGAAATATTGATTGTTGCCAAAAACAAAAAGTAAGAAGATTTTTGTTTTCTCAAGTAAAAATACAGAATAATTATCTATATGGATAATGAATTGGCATTAGCCTGTGTATTTCTATCTCACGTGTGTACAGAATTATGCAATTTAAAGATAATGGAATGCCTGTTTCAGCTAAATGCTAATACCTTTTACTAGATAGTACACCCTCCTTCATGGGGGCCTAATTCTGTCTAAAAGTGTGGGGGTCAAGGTAAGGAAGAACTGGTGAGCAAAATGAAGCTAGAAAATTTTTGTTCAAAAGTGTTCAAAGTAGGGTAACACGTGTCCCTCCTGCCCTTAGTTTCATGTCTATGCCCTATTAATTAATATAGTCATTATTTCTATAATTATAGCTATATCTTAAGTAAAAGAGTTAAAACGTGTTTTTTTTTTGTAAAATATTCACAAAACTTTTTCTTGATATGTGATTTATCTATTTTACTTAAATAAGGCTGAAATATTCCTAATTAAAAAAGCATTATTCTAGCTATAGCTGTCAGAACTATGGTATTATTGCGTTAACAGTTTATTATGCCTGTATGGAGTCATGTTTTTCACCTACATGTAAAACATTTGTTTTATGTCTTTCTGTCTATATATTTAACAATAACGCCAACCACCTATGTTTTTTATCTGTAACAAGGTAAGCTGACTTTAACTACCCAAATCTGTCAAAAAATGTTTATAGAATTTTTTATGCTTAACATTAACGAGCAGAATATTGAATCGGCCACCTATTATTATTAACTCCAAGTTATAACTTCATCACAAGAAATACGTTTTTGTTGTTGTTGTTTTTTGTAAAAATAAATGAGATAGTAAACCAACTAATTAATGGGACGAGATGCTTTTGTCGGTTAATGTGACAATCGGAGCATCCTTCAAACTTTTTGTCATATCAAATAAAAAAAGTTTATGTAAGTAAGACGGAAGAGCCATAATGATGCTCTAAGTATTAAGGTGGAACTACGAGGCTTCAATATAAATTGCACAAAAAAACTGGTTACGTTGCACTATTTTCGTTAAATCTATATCTAGATAAAAGCGATAGCCTCATGTTATTTATTCTTTATTAATTAGATATTCATGGTATTTCAATATTTAAAATTCTTGAAATATAGTTGATAAAAACATTATCATTTTAGAATATCTAATTATTAAACATAACTAAGGATCTATTGGTCCATCTAAGCTGCTTCATTCACTAATAATAATAAACACACGCAAAACCAGACCTTATCATTCAATTTTTTATCAAGCCTTCCCTTAAACTCCCCTAAAGTTACTGTATCCACCACACCTGAAGGCCAACCATCCTGTTAGAAAAATATTGTCATAGCTGAGGATGACTTCTATCTTGGCAAAATTTACATTTGTGTCTCCTAGTCTTATCACTAAGTGTGTGTGTGTTTGTGTGTGTGTATATATATATATATTGTTACGCATCTGCTTGTTTGTTAATTTCCAGTATAAATTCTTTCCGAGGAACTTCAGCGATACAAGGGTTCTAAGTACTGTGACAATGGTCATATATTTCAATTTTCTGAGAAGATATGGATTCTAATAAATGAAATTGAAAGAATAAACTAATAACTCCTTGCTTTATTTCGTTGATGTATGGATTTTTTTGCATTGTTCAGTAAACAACAGCTAAGGTTAAACAATGTTAACTTTTTGCAAAACTTT
Source organism: Limulus polyphemus (assembly GCF_000517525.1). Classification (NCBI taxonomy): domain Eukaryota; kingdom Metazoa; phylum Arthropoda; class Merostomata; order Xiphosura; family Limulidae; genus Limulus; species Limulus polyphemus. The sequence continues at coordinate 485,528 of NW_013665712.1, forward strand.
TCAAGAAATTTGATTTTGGATTAGGAATATGAATAAAAAACAGTTAGTTTTTTTGTTTGTAAAAATAAGTACTCTTGCAGCTAACTTATTGGCTACAATATTACTCTTCAAATGTTGTGTTTTATTAAAGTAAGATGGTCTCCATAGTTACTTAGTTTTTGTGTAATAAACACATTTTATTAGGTATTCTTAAGCTATAACCATAAAATAATTTATAATTCTTACTTCATCTCCAGAATTACTTAACAATGTATAAAGTAGGGCTATTTCATATACCTAGGGTGTGAAGAAAAAATTCTAACAATGTTTCTGCATTGCAGAAAAACTAACATTTGATCATAAAGATATAGGTAACATTCTGTCCTCTTTCTTGGATTTTGCAGCTTTTCAAGATGAGAAGTGATAACGTTTCAGGAAGCAAGACATTTGGGGTATGCCTCAGAGATGAAATCAGCCAGTCATCATATCACTCCATGACACTGTTGCCTTCTGTCAGCAATTATGAAAATTATTTTTATATCTGAAAATAAATATATTGCTTCCTAAACTAGTCAGCTATTTATGAATTTAGAAAACATGCTTTTGCAATTAACTACCACCTTTATGTTTTATGAAAGGAAATTATTATTTTTTACTCTATATTTTATGAAGCAGCTTCCGGTAGTAAAATGTTCATGAACACATTGGTTTGAGTGTTTAAGTTGGATTAATAGAAAAAGCATAATTATGTGAATAAAGAAAATTTATTATTATAAATTTTGATAAGGGGAAATTATATTTTGAACCATCTTGGAGTCTTCTTGGTTTCTACTTCTGACATTATTTCTCTAGTTGCATACTTCAGTTTTAAGATCAGCTTATGGTTGTTTGTTTGGAATGTAAATTTAAGCAGTAGCATACAGTTTTTATAATAAACTTATCAAATTTGAGAAAAAAGTCTTGTCATTTTCCCTGATACATTTTTCTGTTACATGTATTAGTAAGCTAGTAACAAAAGTTACTTAAGCCCACAATATATTATACAAACCTTAAAAATTCTATAAAAAAGGTGATCCAAATTTTCAAATCTCTGTCAGTTTATTTCTATTAAAAGAAAAAAGCCTTGTCATTTTGCTGTATACATTTTTGTGTTACATGTAAGCTAGTAGCAAAAATTACTCAAGCCTACAATATATTATATAAACATTAAGAGTTCTATAAAAAAAGATGGCCTGAATTTCCAAATCTCTGTCAGTTTATTTTTATTTGTAACCATTTTAATGTTGTGTAAAGTGGAAATGGCTAGACAGGTTTATACTTTTTCTCATCTACTAAGGCTTCCATTTTTACCTTTATTGAGTTGAGCAGTTTTACATTACCTTATGCCCCCAGTGTCACAGCGATATGTCTGCAGGCTTACAACGCTAGAAACCGAGTTTCGATACCCGTGGTGGGCAGAACACAGGTAGCCCTTGTGTAGCTTTGTGCATAATTAAAAACAAACAAACATTACCTTATTAGTAGAAGATATAAGTATTAACATTCAAACCATCACTTTTTTCTTTTGTTTGTATTTTCAACAGCTATAAACCAAAGCATATTTTGGAATATTGAATTGTAAAAAATATATTTATCATGGGTATAATTGTAAATTTTGTCTTCTGGTAGTTATGTGTGTGGATATAAATATTTTTAATCAACTTGAATATATTAAAAATAGTGTTGCTAAGACAGTGCAGTATGGTATAAATAATATCAGTAAGGTACTAAATTTAAGATTTTATTGCATGTATTAACTAACAAACTTCTCATTCTTATTACAAAAACTCGAGTCCTTATGTGAATGAATCGTTTATATTGAAATATCTTTCATTAAAGGAATTTCACACATTAAAAATGGATTTCATGATGCAGTGTTTCAGGGAGGAAAGTCTATAATGTCCAATAATCTAGTATTATTAATTTTGGATGTATATAATATTCCTAGATGTCATCCTCCCATTATGCTATTAACATGTAAAACACAATTGTTTGAAAATTAAGCTTTCATTGAACACAAGATATTAGTGTATAAAACTGAGCATGTACATAAAGAATTGTATACTGTGCTGGAATTTCGAATAAAATGTCCATTTTTTTTGGTACATAATATTTAATTTTGTGTATTTTTTTAATAGAGATCCCAACATGATGTCATATGAAAGAGCCAGTATTACATTCAGATTTTTTTTAATGTATTAGTTTCATTTCTTTTTAGGCTTTACTGCCTACTGTCCAATCAGTGTTTCAATCTGAACGTATTGTTACGACAGCGGAAGTCACGTGACGCTAGTAACACGTCATGCACTTCTAGAAGGATCCTGTCCCTTCCTGAATGCTCGAGCGTTTACTAGATTTCGGTATTCTTTTATATATAAGACGGTAAGAACTGACGGCAACAATGTAATGTGTAATTGACAGTTGAGTCGAGCACGTGAGACGTTCGTTGTGAATTATAGCGTTTGTTATAGCGCGACTGTGGAAATTAAGTGTTTTGCAAAGTTGTATTCAGAAAGAATAAACCAGTTTTATTTGAGAAAGAACTTGTATCGCTAAAGTTTCTTCGGAAAGAATTTTTACGGAAAATTAACTAACGACCAGAAACGTAACAAATTAGTGTCAGAAGTGGGACAGAAAAAAAAAAGAAGAAGATGGAAACGAGAGGCGGAAAATCAAACTACAGCTTAGCAGATTTGATGGCAGCAATACAAGAACAGCAAAAGAAACAAGAAGAGAGACAACAGCAGTTGCAAGAAAACCTGCAACAGTGGCAGCTCGAACAACAAAAGAAACAAGAAGAACGAGAAGAGAAATTACAGCAGTGGTTGGAGGAAAAAGAAAATAAACAAGAAGAGAGACAAGAGCAGTTGCAAAAAAATCTGCAACAATGGCAACTCGAACAACAAAAGAACAAGAAAAGAAACAAGAAGAAGGAGAAGAGAAATTACAGCAGTTGTTGGAGGAAAAAGAAAAGAAACGATAAGAGAGATTACAGCAGTTGTTGGAGGAAAA
>NW_013665712.1:489437-490743 GCF_000517525.1 Limulus polyphemus
AACACAGGGGAGATGCCACAGCAGGAAATGCTGCTATCCAGAAATGTTGTTGGAACTGTGGAGAGCAAGGACATATGAGGAGCCAGTGTAAGAAGAATACCACCAATAAGTCAGCTTCGGGAAACCAGTAGTGGTTGGGGCTGAGTGACGCCCACCAACCCCTATCATGAAAGTCCCAACAGCTAAGTGTAAAATGGCAAGCACACATAGTGTCTACGTAACAGGGAAGCTGGATGGCCAAAGGTGCAATTTTGTCATAAATTCTGCATCTCAGCAAACCCTTGTGAGCATCAAGGTGTTAGATAACGAAGGAGTACCAGAAGCCATACAGAAGCTTTATGGTGTAACAGGACATTCTACAAGATTGTGGGGACCAGTGTGGGTAACTATTGAGCTTATGGGCATGAAGAACAGACAGAAAGTATACTTGGCTGACATTGAAGACCAATGCATATTAGGATTGAACTATCTACTACCGAGGAAGTGTGTAGTTAACTTCGATAAAATGACGTTTGGAAACAACAAAGGCCAGATTCCAGTAAGTGTTGCTGCATCCGTTGATCTGCATGTCACAGCACTTAAGTCAACTACAATACCCCCTATATCAGAGAAGATAATTTGGGGTAAGATAAAAGAACATTTCCAAGGAAGCCCAATACTTGTGGAAGCAGAGGAAGACCTATCCAGGCCAGCGGATTTGAAGATTGGAAGGTCACTTGTGGCAGGTCATCAAGTAGTACCTGTAACAGTGGCCAATTTCTCTAAATGTGAGCAGACACTTAAGGAAGGGGCATTGTTGGGTGTGTGCCAGGAGGTAGAGCCAGTCAATGTTAAAGCAAGAAGTACAACTATAAAGAAAGGACATACACTTCTAGAACATTTAACTGACTTCTATAAGAAGAGCATAGTCCATTTGTCATCATCACAGGCTCTTCAGGTAAAATAACTTTTGGCAAATTATGCGGATGTTATTTCGAAAGGAGATCATGACCTCGACTGCACAAACCTTGTAGATCACAGAATTAACACAGGCAATCACCATCCAATAAAAATCCCTCTGAGGAGAATAGCTCCAGCAAAGCGACAAGAGATAGAGAAGGTCATGGATGGTCTAATTAAGGAAAGGATAGTCGAGAAATCAGATAGTCCCTGGTCAGCTCCCGTCGTGTTAGTCCAGAATAAGGATGAGACCCAACGTTGCTGTGTGGTCTTCAGGGCTCTTAACAGTATAACCGAAAAAAGACTCATATCCACTGCCAAGAATTGATGATACTCTTGATGCACTAAGTGGAGCCAGGTGGTTTTC
>NW_013665712.1:491627-495001 GCF_000517525.1 Limulus polyphemus
TAAATTTTTACGGAAAATTAACTAACGACCAGAAATGTAACAGTATCCATTATATCATTCATTTAACAGTGGAAAGAGAAAAGTCTAATGAAAAACAATCTTTAAAAATTTCATTAAGCAAATTCAATGATATTAGCCGTATTTTTGACGAATCAAACTAGTACAGCGTGGTGAAATGTTTTTAACGCTTGTTATTGGCCAATCTCGCTGTTCCATAATTAAGGGATTCCGCGAAATGGTGGGTTGTGGCATTACGAAGAACAGACTTTAAAAAACGTAGTCATCTATTCACATCTTAAACCCAATCATTCCATTTGCCATATGTTAAACACGAAATTTCTAGTTTCAAATTTAAATCATATTTTCTGCCGTAAAGCTGTAAATTAGACCAGATATTGTTAATTTAAATATACTTGCAACCCCGTTTTATCTTTGTAGCCAAAGTCACAATCAAGTCACAATCAACTATAAGTTATTAAATTAGAAAAATAAAACAAAAACATAAAAAACATTTTACGGATGAATTTATTAAACTGACAATATTCATAAGATGTATCGAACACAACGAACATGGAACTTGAATATAACAAAAAGGGATTAAATTTACTTACACATATTATTGTAAATATCTTAAGAAAATGGCCAGTGGCGTAAAATAGGTCTCCGCAAGGTGGAGAGGGATCATGCTAAGATTCTCTAGGAGGCCTCCGATTGGGAAGTGACGCAAACTATTAATCATGATTGGTTTAAATGTTGTGGCAAACAATTTTACTCATTTTTTTTTTCAGTGATACAGCTGTCAGGCTTGCACCGACTCAGTCCTGATGTGATCAATCATCAAATGGTGGTGGGGTGTACGTTGGGCCTACAAGATTATGCAAGACCCACTAGAAGAACTGCAACAGTAGTTAACGTATACATTTTTCAGTTTAGATTGTGAGTGACTTAGTTGTGAGAAATGAATTGCTCTAGTGGTGCAAGAAAGTATTTGAGTGATGCTCAGAGTTGCCAAAAAAAAAAAGACGTACAGAGAGGAGATGCTTAAAAGCAGTGTGTGTTTTCTTATAGCAAAGCCACATCGGACTATCTGCTGTATTCAACGAGGGGAATTGAACCCCTGATTCCGGCGTTGTAAATCCGAAGACTTACTGCTGTCCCACCGAGGGACCCTTAAAATTAAGTTGCCAAAAATAATATCTTTATTTAGGCCTAAAACATTGATCTTGAATTGTCATCATCACATCGACTGTCATACCTAGACCAATCATTGTTATCCTGTTCTAGTCAAAATACCAGGGCTGTCTTTTGACAACGATTTTACATCAACGACTAAACGATGAAGCAATTACAACAAATAATGAAACTCTGATTGAAAACGAATATAATTAATTTGAAGCTGAAACTGGTCATTGTCATCCACATGACCCGTTCCCAACTAACAGAGCAAAGTTTCCAATGGACAGCGATCGTGATAAGAATGTTTGTCTTGTTTTGTAATTAAGCACAAAGCTACATAATGGGCTATGATGATAAGAATGTAAAAAGTTCATTACTAAAAATGGTTCTTGAAAACCTAAAGGACCATTCCCACGAGATATAAAAACATGGTTTTCGAATGAGTATTATTATAAACAAACTAAAAATGGTGACTAGGTTCCAAGGAAGTGGTTTTGATATTCTTTAAAACTGGATAGTGCGTATTTTGGCTGTTTGGAGATTGAAAACATTATTCTCACCAACAAGCGTGACTACTTGGAAGAAAAGATTGGTAAGGCATTTACGAAAATTTAAAGAATATGAAATGACGCGCTAAATATTTAGCAGCTTGTGTTGCTTAAGACACATGGAAAAATGACGAGAATTCTTAAGTAAATATAACATCCCATTTTAAAACAGTTAATTGATGAGGACACCAAAATAAGATATGTAAGTCACAATTTTAAGACGAGCTGATTGAATTAATATTTAGAAAAATACAAAATTTAATACAAGGGGTTCAGCTTTATTCTGTTGTTATGGGCACAATACACGATATAAGAAGGGAAGACCAACTTAGCCAGGTTTTTCCACTATATAATGGTAACCCATGATTTTCATTAACTTCCAACGAAAGTAAAAATCAATGAGAGATTTCTGAGTTTCTATAACATTACAGATTAGAATACTGAGGGCTAGAGGCGGAAATAGTGAAAGCAATCAAAGACATGGACCTGTCAATTGAAAAATGTTGAGATCAAGGATACAATGGATAAGTTGTATATATTCTGAATTTTATTTATTCATATAGTCATATAAATGAAAAAAAAAAGAGTCCAATGCTGCTTAAATGCGTTGTGCTGCTCATAATTTAAATTTAGATTTGAATAACACGTGCATGAACATTTCTAAGGTTATGGATATTATATTTTTAAATTTTTTTAGTGACTTTATTAATTTTTCAGCCAAATCATTAAACTGTGGGAGCTCATTACAAAAATAATGTCTTCTTCAAACCTAGTTCTGAGAGAACCGTGTGCAGCCCTGATACTTTCTTTGCTGTTTGCTTCCACATTGTGAATGTAATAAAATCACTAAGTATAAGCATGCTACAATCTTAAAAGATAGACGAGTACTCCCAAGAAACTGGACTGAAAAATGATTGGAGACGTTCGAGTTCGTACTCATGGTTGTGATCCAATACAAAGTGCTAGAGACTGTGTGTCATGCACGCACATCATAAGTTTTTAACTTGATTCAGTGATATTATAATTTTTAAAATGTTTCTTTTATTTAGTTTGTATGCAGTTTTACCATAAACACATTCAACAGAAAGTCGTTGAGTTGCCTTGTTCTAATTGCCTTGTTTCTTTTTTTCTCTATAATAGATTATGTCCATTCTGCCTGAGAGGATATTGCAGTTGGAATGATAAGCGACTGTAATATCCTTTGTTGGCCGAGTTGACGTTTTTTGAATGTAACAGCTGACTAATACTTTGAGAGAACAGAGGAAACGAGGTGACACTGTTGACTGGGCAGAGGAACTGAGTTTCTTTGTAGGATTCAGGCACACTTTCTTGGTTCAGTTCTATTTAGTTTTCATTGTGACTAGTTTGGTAGAGATTAATATTGAGGGACGGAAAGCTGACGAGCTATTAATCGATCCAGTATAGGGGATCGTTCACTTGTCTACACAGGGACGTACATTTTGTGTGTGTGTGTGTCTAAATAAAAATTGTTTTGACTGTTCATCAAAAGAGTCCAATCTTGATAAAAGAAAACAATATCGTGTATAGCAATTAGTGAAAAACCACAGTAAACGTAACAAAATGTCAGAAGTCTGATATTAGAGAAACTAGTTTCGACACATTCGTGCGTCCTCTTCAGTCTCACGTTAT
>NW_013665712.1:495495-499375 GCF_000517525.1 Limulus polyphemus
CGACACATTCGTGCGTCCTCTTCAGTCTCACGTTATATTCTAGCAGGAAAAACTGAGGACGCACGAATGTGTCGAAACTAGTTTCTCTAATATCAGACTTCTGACAGTTTGTTCCGTTTAGTGTGGTTTTTTTACTGAGTCCAATCCGTTTAGTGTGTTTTTTCACTGAGTCCAATCTGTTAATTTCTACCGGAAAATGGCAAGTATTCTTTCGGGTGAAAACAAATTAGATTATTGTCTCATCTATATTCTCGAAGGAAACTATCAAAATATTTGTTTTCGATAAAAAGTAGATTATATTAGTGAAAAACCTATAAAAAACGACCAGTTAGTTTTTATCCTACTGTTTCATATAGGCTACCTAAAAACATAAACAGGAGATTCATTAAGACCTATTGTGTCATGTATTGATACCAACCGTTATGTACTCAAAAACCTTTTTTTAACACCATTCTTGGAGAATTTTCTTCTATTGAATTCAAAGTTGGAAATAGCTTTACCTTCTCCAAGGTTAGAGAAATGAAGTACAATAATAATTGGGTTTTAGCAGGTTTTTATGTCTCTTCACAAACCGAATGTCCCATTAAAGAGTTCACTGAAAGTATTTATATTGATTTAAAACTCTTGTGCAAAAACAAAGACATGGTAAATAACATACTAAAGAACGTTTACCATAAACTACTAGAATTTATCCTATGAATTGCAATTTCATATTTAATAGAAGTATTGTTGTACAGGCATACGGAGCTGGGATGAGCCAACCTATAGCACTTACATGAGCAAACCTGTTTCTTAGTTATATGGAAACTAAAATACTTAGCGACTGTCCACTAGTTTGGGCCTTTACATTGCTTTAGATAAGTTTATAACATATTTGGAGCTTAAAAACATGGATAAGATTACCAGCTTTCTTAATTATTTGAATAGCTAACATTCAAACATCATATTTACATATAAGGTCGAACATTACAACGTTTCTTTGCTAGAAGTATTTATCCATAAGTCTGAACTATGTATTTCTTTTATCTACTTTCATAAAAGTTGTACCATTAGTTTATACTCTAATTGTATAGTGTTGTAACATTGGTTTATGCTCTAATTTGTAAAATGTTGTAGCCTTGGTTTATACTCTAATTTTTAAAGTGTTGTAGCATAGATTTATACTCTAATGTTTAAGGTGTTGCGCCTACTCAATTAAAAAATAATTTAAATGTAACCCTTGTTACAAGATTCTTTAAACTTGTTAGTAACACTGATTACTTGCTTTCTGAGTTTGACCACGTAAAGAGTGTTCTATCAAAAAATGAATTTTATAAAGGTTCTTTTAATGCTTTCATAATTCAGTTCACACTGGATAAACTTAGGAATTCTAAATTTAAAGATGTAGCGTTACTTATTGTTGAAAAGAAAGTTAGCTGTTTCTTTTTGTGTACACTATATTGGTGATGAATCTTTTGAACATTTTTTTTTCTGTTCGTATTATTTCAAGAAGTGGTTATCGGATGAAAAATGTTTTCAATTTCAAGGACAAAATCTCCAAGCTACAGAATTCAAATTTATTTTAGTCTTTGTTGCCAGTGCAGAAGGTCATATGTTGGAAGCACAACTCAACAGTTGAAAGAACTCATCTTTGAACACTCTCAGAATTCAAAGTGTACTACCATGTCTCGAAGGAATCTAATGCAGCTATTCTCTATAGAGGAGGACTGAGAAAAAACTCAAACAAAAGAGAGACCCGCAATCAGTATCATTAAGCCTACAACCACCAAATGGGAAAAACGTAGTGCCGTTGATATTGAGAAAGTAAGTCTCGTGATCTGTTGTTGTTGTTGTTTGTTATTAAACACAAAGCTACAGTTTGTTTGTTTGTTTTAATTATGCACAAAGCTACACAAGGACTATCTGTGCTCTGCCCACCACGGGTATCGAAACCCGGTTTCTAGCGTTGAAAGTCCGCAGATAAACCGCTGTGCCACTGGGGGGCACAAAGCTACAGAAAGGGCTATCTGTGTTCTGCCCACCACGGGTATCGAAACCCGGTTTCTAGCAGTATAAATCCGCAGACGTACCGCTGTACCATTGGAGGGCGTCTCGTGACCTATTGGACAGGAATAAGTTTTTAATTTTAGTCGTATAAGAGCTAACATTATAATACCAGGACTCCATCTAGTGGACAAAAAGAACCTGGTTCATATGGTTTATATCTTTATGGCATATAGCTCAGGGTTTGCAGTAGGTACCGTACCGATACCAGTACTGCTTTATAGTATATCCTATGTTGAGAATAATATCTGTTATCACATATACCATATTCAGAGTTTGACCAAACGCCTCTTCTGATATTTCATCTTCGCTTTTCACAGAATTATAAATGTTTGATGTGGTAGTTTTGAGTTCATAATTCAGTCGATAAACGAATCTCACCGCGAAAATCAGCAATAGTATGAAATATGGAAAATGATGGCTCCCACGTTCTGGAAGAGAACGTGAATGTACCTATGTGACTGATTGCACGTTCGGATGGTGCATGCGTGATTAACCTTTAGCATGCGGGCAGGTCAAACTGCGCATGTCATGACGTTTTAGTGAGTTACATTCAAAATTTATTTAAACTACTTATTTAGCACGGTATACGAACAAACTTGATATCAAACCATAGATAATAAATCAAATTTTAATATTATATAAGTTTTAATTGTATACGGAAATATTTAAAAACAACCTCAAATTCCCCTAGTGTGAGAATTTGGATATTTGTTCTTGAGCCGTCTCCTCTTCTGGATTTTTTTTGTCCACCCCCCCCCCCTAGAAAACTACGAAATGTAACGTAAAATAATCTCTATAATTTCATTATTCATATTCTGAAGCTATATTTGTATATGCTTCAATCTTATGGGCTAAAGATCAATCAATGAAAATTCAGAGACCACTTTCCACGCCTACCTCTGACATGCTCTAATTTACAATTTGCTGATAGATTTTCCTAAAGCCGACTCCCATTATACCTATAACCAATAGAAAGCCTAAATTTCAACTGATTCATTGCCATAGTTGTCATATCACGTGGACTTACAGATAACTGACAATTTGGTTTGATGTAATCTTTTTTTCCACGAGCACACACTGGAAAGAATAGTTGAATTTCTAACTGCTCAAGTCACGTGGTTAGAGATGCTCGAGTACGGTACCGACAACCTAGTATACCGCCGGTACTATTGCAAACCTTGATATAGTTGTTGTAAGCCCCCACTACCCAGTGGCACAGCGGCATGTTTGCGGACTTACAACGCTAGAAACCAGGTTTCGATACCCATTGTGGGCAGAGCACAGATAGCCCATTGTTGTAAGGTTTGTGCTTAACTTCAAACAAAAAATTGTTGGTATAAAATCTATACTAGTATTCTGCTTGTTTGCATGTACGACCATTACACTTTCTGACCTAGAATCTGCTGCATAAACATGCGTAATTAGAATGTTTCCTCAAGAAAAACCGCGCATGCGCATAAGTCACTCGAAGACAAACGGTCTGCCTGCAGCAAAGAGCTGCAAAGCTCAGTGATCAAGTCGCTACAATTGCTGTATGAAACAATAAGTAACAACAAAAGAGGAATATAAATATACTTTACTAACCATTTTGTATAACAGAATATTAAAAACTTATCAAAGGTTTTAAAAAGGGTTTGACATTAGGTCGTAGAATAACATTATAAGTTTATTTATCGATAGTATTAAGTACAGTAAAGTTCAGTCCTAACTAAACTAAAGTAAAAAAACAAAAAACATAACAGATTACAGTGTAAATTTATCTCTTTATCGAACTTAGCCCTAACATAAGTTAAAGTTTTATAAAGTACGGCCTATATACAGGAGGATTCACACA
>NW_013665712.1:499718-501673 GCF_000517525.1 Limulus polyphemus
CCCCCCGCGGACGCCCATGCCCATTAATACAAGATAGAAATTCAATGGACGTACTTTTAGTTAATTAGTCACTGTTTTATATTCGTGTATTAACATAAACAGTTATTTTTTCTTAATTTAACTTTCTAAAAAAACGTTCTTTATTTGAATACTAATGATTTAAAAAAGTACTCGATAATTCTCAGGTGTTTAATTGAGATAACTGAAAACTTACTTTTTTTATATTCCAATATATGAAATTAAAATAAAATTCAAAATAGCAAAATTTCAAGCTTTCAATCGCCGGCTATACGTTAATTGCAACGTATATTTGTTTATTTGTTGAATATCACGCAAAGCTGCTCGAAGGCTATCTGCGCTAGGTTGTTTATTTGTTTTGAAGTTAAGCACAAAACTACACAATGGGCTATCAGTGCTCTGCCCACCACGGGTATCGAAACCCGGTTTCTAGCGATGTGAGACCGCAGACATACCGCTGTGCCACTGGGGGGGGGGGCATCTGCGCTAGTCGTCCCTAGTAAAGTAGAGAGAAAATAGCTATTAAACACCACACAACCCACCGCCAACTCTTGGGCTACTCTTTGCCAACAAATGGTGAGATTGACCGTCACATTGTAACGCTCTCATGGCTAAAAGAGTGAGCATGTTCAGTGGTAATGGGATTCGAACTCGCGACCCTCAGATTGCGAGTCGAGTAACCCGCAGAGCATTAAAGCCAATTTTCAGAGAGAAAACTAAATCCAAGTTCTTGCTTCGTCGTTAACTCTGACATCATGAATATTTAATAATTACTGAATGTAATATTATAATTTCATTATAGGTTAGATGTTAGGTCACAAAGTGTATTCACTAGTTATGTGTTTTAGTTAAACAGTAGTAAACGTTTACTGAAAGATTTAAGTCAAGTTTACAAATATCTTTTAACTTGTACTTTGTGACAATTGAAATAGTTTAAAAATGTCTACAGTTTTTTGGTGAGTGAGGGGCTGTTAATACAGCTTAGACACAGGATATCGTAATTAGCGATCTGCACTGTGATTATTAACACTTTAAAGTTATTATTGTAATGTTATTTTAATGCCTTATATTCTTTAAACCGGACATTAAAGTACATGCACTCTCTGGGTTACACAAAAACAACAACTTTACACTGAGAACAATGACCTGGAAATGAGCAGAAGGCAGCATGAAAGTACTCAATTAACGAAATGAAGCAAACTGTATGCAAACACTATTAGCAAAATTTATATATTTTTGCTAGTTCACTTGAGATCATTTTGTAAAACGTTTTAAGACGCATTTACGTTGAGTCGCGTGCACTCGTGTCTTCGGTATGTACCCATCATCATCACTAAACACTTGCTAACGGTCAAATGACCAAGTCGTTTGTATTTCACTAAGCCCACATCACACGTCTTCGTGTCTTCAAAATAATGCAAAGTTATAATTTCTTAATCAATATTAAACAGCTCTATATTCACAGCTGGTTTTGGGATTGGCACTTTTTTTTCGAAATAAATAAACAGAAATGGCAATAATAGAAATCAGAACTATCAAACCACCAACAACGATAGCAATAGGCCACCATCTTATGCGTTTTTTCGCTTTAGGTGGCATAGCCAGTTTCCAGAAATGAGCAGAGCCGATGTTTGATATTTCTGCTTTGTTGTAGTTGTCGTCCACAGCTCTAATGGCAAAGTACAGGTCTTTCAGGGAGGTGTTATTTGCATGCACAGCCATCCAAGCGTTGTCTGGAATTTGTACAGTGAGTAGTTGTTTCTGGCGAGATGGTACTGGTTTCAGGCTACCGTTAACTACTTCGTCGTTGCTGAAGAGATAAGACTGATCAAAATTTTTTAGAAGGTTATTAAAGTTGATATCTGCTCGTACTTCTAAAGCTGTAGCTGAAAAATAAATAGAAAAATACTTAAATACATTTGATTTTTTTTAATATT
>NW_013665712.1:502673-507688 GCF_000517525.1 Limulus polyphemus
TAGTTTTACACTGCTAAATTAGGGACGGCTAGCGCAGATAGCCCTCGTGTAGCTTTGCTCGAAGTTCAAAAACAAACAATATATTGAGGACTCCAACTGTAATTAAAAGGAATTAATTGCAATATTGACGGTAATTTTTGTATATTTTTTGTGTGATTCGTATGTTATTAAAGGTTGTTGTTTGTTATTAAGCACAAAGCTACACGAAGGGCTATCTGTGCTCTGCCCACAACGGGTATCGAAACCCGGTTTCTAGCAGTATAAGTCTGCAGGCATACCGCTGTGCCATTGGGGGTTGTTATCAAGGGCTCTGTAATAAATAAAGTGATGGATCTGCAATAAATTTGGTGAGTAAATAGTTTACAAAAATGTGTTGAAAAACTGATGAGGTTTATGCAACCCATAGGTAATCTTAGGGTCAACTAAACAAAGTGAATCGAAATTATTTTTAAAAAGCTCAATTTCATATTTTTCAGTTTGTGTTTTGTTTTTAGAACAAAGCCATTGTTCATTGTAGGGAATCTAACCCCCGCTATTTGCATTGTAATGCCGTAAATTAACCACTGACCTACCGGAGGACCATTTTTTTCTCTTTCTTTTTCAGAGAGATTGACATTGAATTTCTCACTTTCATCAACAAAACAAGATGGAATATCTGTGATATTTAAAGTTTCTGTTCTCGTTAAGCATAAGTGCATTTTATTTTCAATATTAAGTATTAAACTGCACTTGTAATCGTATATTACAATGCTTAAGATTGTGTTGTATGTTCCCGTTTCAAGTTTTTACAAAAAACTAGATTTTTGTCAAAATCTTATTGGGCAAATACTGACCTCATTGTTGTGACTCGTAAGTTAATTTGTTTTAATTTTATTAATTTTTTACTTTTATTAGAGAGGCTTATATTGGAAGTTTAGTGTTTTATTTGATTCAGTTATTTGAATACAAAAACATACAACAAATATTTAAACAAATCTTTTATCATTTGCATAAAAGTTTGTTCCATACCATTTCCTTGATCAAGGTCATCTCCTGGAGAAGTCCACATTAAAGAAACTACATTTATGTCATCTACCTTTCCTGCAGAAATGATTTTTAAATCCACGATCCTATTGGGCGAAATTATATCGCCAGATATTGGATTAAAATTTTCAACTCGGAATGATCCAGCGTCTGTAATTCGTTGAAATGGTAAGGCTAATTCATCTTCTTCGGGCACTTGTATATCCGGTTTTTTATCGGAAATTATAAAATCATCAGCTGTAAAGTTATTTGCTGGTGGTTTTGTGAAACGGTCTATAATGGAGAAAAAAAACATTTACTTTTTTCATGTATTCTACATTTTTTCCTTATACACCTAATATATATAACACTGTCCGTGAAAAAAATTACTTTCTTAGCCTGTGATAGAATAATCTAAGATAGATAAAAACTACGAATAACTTAAATAAAAATGTTAATAAGAATAGTAATTTAATCTAATATCAATTTATGAGCACGTGGGCTAAACGGCCATGTTAACGAACAAAACTAACTATATTTATTCCATTAAAAAGACACGAAATGATTTGTTTGTTTTGAATTTCGCGCAAAGATACACGAGGGCTATCTGCGCTAGCCGTCCCTAATTTAGCAGTGTAAGACTAGAGGGAACAGCTAGTCATCACACCCACCGCCAACTCTTGGGCTACTCTTTTACTAACGAATAGTGGGATTGACCTTCACATTATAAAGCCCCCACGACTGAAAGGGCTAGCATGTTTGGTGGGCCGGGGATTCGAACCCGCGACCCTCAGATTGCGAGTCGAACGCCCTAACCACCTGGCCATGCCGGGCCCGCCACGAAAGGAAGCAGGTTCAATTTTACATGTTTGATATGATGTTTTTGACTTTAAAAAAAAATTGACTGACTGTAAATTTCATGGATCATTATATTTTGCAGTATAGTCTTTATTTTTAATATTTTGCATCTATACTTCGTTGAAAATTCTTGAAAGGATTTTAAATAACTATAAAATTCATTAAACAATTATACAACTACCTTAAAACGTAAATTTAACCTCAATTGAAATTACCTTTAGGGTTTTTAAATTTGGGAATAACAATGGCAGGTGATGACGGCGACCCCTTTTTGACTTTAGCATTTCCCTCGTTATGCATTTCTGCTACCACAGCATAACGACCATTACCGTCGAAGTCGTTGAAATATGAGGAATAAATCCCGTCGTCGTGGTTGATATCGGCACCTAATTAATAAAGGCAAGTTTATTTATGTATTGTGCTAGTTAATATTGGACCTTAAACCACAAAGACTAGCTCATTTGTCGTGTTGGTTGATATTAGCACTTAAATCACAAAGGACAGTTTATCTGTCTTGTTGGTTGATACATATATTTAAATAACAAAGAATGATTTATATGTGGTGTTGGTTGATATTAGCACTCAAGTCACCAAAAATAGTTTATCTGTGGTGTTGGTTGTTATCAGCATCTAAACAACAGAGACATTGAGTAAAGTTTATAATTTTTGGTTGATTAATTTAGTTGTTGCGGTTGATGTCTTGCCCGTAGCATCACGATAAATATATTAAGGTTAAAACTCAATGATTCAATGTAGTTTTCCTTTTCTCATACATTCAATAATTGTGTATTACATTAGTTGTTATTTTCAGCCTGGATTACACAAACACCACACAGATGCTAAACTAAAAGTTTAGCGCTGAAACTTTTCCGTTTATTTGTTGTCAAACTGCTGCGTTTATATAGAGAAGAGTTAAATCTGTAAAATAAAATTTTATTATAAAAAATACTAAATTATTTAAGAACTAGACGAGAAACCTGTTCAAAGCTACAGGTTCTTCTTCACGCTTAAAACTTAAATTACCACCACATCAGTCATTACAGGTTCCTGTACACACCTAAAAACTTAAATTACAACAACATCAGTCATTACAGGTTCCTGTACACACCTAAAAACTTAAATTACCACCACATCAGTCATTACAGGTTCCTGTACACACCTAAAAACTTAAATTACAACATCAGTCATTACAGGTTCCTGTACACATCTAAAAACTTAAATTACAACAACATCAGTCATTACAGGTTCCTGTACACACCTAAAAACTTAAATTACAACAACATCAGTCATTACAGGTTCCTGTACACACCTAAAAACTTAAATTACCACCACATCAGTCATTACAGGTTCCTGTACACATCTAAAAACTTAAATTACCACCACATCAGTCATTACAGGTTCCTGTACACACCTAAAAACTTAAATTACAACAACATCAGTCATTACAGGTTCCTGTACACACCTAAAAACTTAAATTACAACAACATCAGTCATTACAGGTTCCTGTACACACCTAAAAACTTAAAGTACCACCACATCAGTGATTTATTTTATGAGCATCTTCACTATAGTTTGGAAACAATTTTGATTGGATATTTTATATTACGTGTTTGACCTGAATGAAGAAACACATACTGCAAAAAACAAAACAAAAAAAAAAACGTTTCACAACACCCTAAAAACATATTAAAATATAATTTGTATTCTAAAGTTATAGAAAAATCTGTCTATCTTACTATGATTTTAATTGGATAAAATTACTTAACTGTAACGATTTAAATCATCACCTAAAAAATGTCGTCTACTTTTTGATTTCTCACCACTAAGAGGCACTAGTGTAGGGTACCAATTCTTAATGTATGTTGTCGTTCATTTTGAGCATTGTATTTTAACTGTAGTTTGTTTACATCTATAAATTTTCTACCATATCTAAAACCACTGACCTGCTCCATCGTCCAGTAACTGTATTCGTTTAAGTGAACCAGATGGACTCTCAACAGTACCAAATACTGTAACACCAGTTATAACATTGTAGTCTTTCTTCACTTCTGCAAATATTTTTGGTGACTGTGGGTAAGTTAATTTAATGTTACTTATCCAAGCTCGTGTTCGAATTGGTTGAACTTTTACATCCTTGGGTTCAGAGATTACAGAGATGGCAACGGGTACTTCGGAAAAAGTGGATTTGGATATAGAAACAGTCCAATTTCCACTCTATATAATGAAAAATAAACAGGAGTTTCTATCTATATAAAAATGTTCATTGTAAAACTGTTTGAAAGAATATATAAAATCACAATGTCGTTTTTCACAATAGCTTTAAACACTTTACTTCTAAATTGCCCAATATCGGTTATTCAGAATAATAAAACTGTATATATTAGCGTTACAACATTTCATCTCTTCTGCAACGGCCTAAAACAAATACAGTGCAGTTGAAACGCTACTAATAAACTCTTCTTAATTAAGCAAAAACCCACGTTCGGCTAGCAGTATGTGTCAAGCTTTGTAATCTTATTGCAATGTTATTACACATTTGCTACAGTAAACTAGTTTCGTGACTGTTGTTAGATTCAATGTTGTAATACTGAAATAAATTCGCATCATCTAAAAAAACGTGTTATGTGAAAGAAATTCGACCTATGGAAATTAATATTCAGTCCGGGAAATAAATCACAATGACCTGAATGGATTATCTAACATATCCTTAGAGTCTCTTAAGTCAGTTATCGTAACAATAAATAACAATGTATCTAACTTGCAAGTAATAATTCATGATTATCTTACAACATCTGTTAGAATCTTAGTAGGTTACGTAGTTCGTATGCTTCTTATCACATCTGTTAGAATTTTAGTAAGTTACGTAGTTCGTATGCTTCTTACAACATTTGTTAGAATTTTAGTAAGCTACGTAGTTCGTATGCTTCTTACAACATTTGTTAGAATTTTAGTAAGTTACGTAGTTCGTATGCTTCTTACAACATTTGTTAGAATTTTAGTAAGCTACGTAGTTCGTATGCTTCTTACAACATTTGTTAGAATTTTAGTAAGCTACGTAGTTCGTATGCTTCTTACAACATTTGTTAGAATCTTAGTAAGTTACGTAGTTCTATGCTTCTTACAACATCTGGTGCCCAGCATGGCCAGGTGGATAA
>NW_013665712.1:507917-521396 GCF_000517525.1 Limulus polyphemus
GCTGCCTTCCCTCTAGTCTTACACTGCTAAATTAGGGACGGCTAGCGCAGATAGCCCTCGTGTAGCTTTGCGCGAAATTCCAAAACAAACAAACAAATACAACATCTGTTAGAATTTTAGTAAGTTACGTAGTTCGTATGCTTCTTACAACATCTGTTAGAATTTTAGTAAGTTACGTAGTTCTATGCTTCTTACAACATCTGTTAGAATTTTAGTAAGTTACGTAGTTCGTATGCTTCTTACAACATCTGTTAGAATTTTAGTAAGTTACGTAGTTCGTATGCTTCTTCTATTGAGCAAATGTTCATTTCGAGATGAGTCCAACATACCTCTGCTGCTTCGATCACCACTTGGACCCTTTTCCGAATAGTGTTGTCTCTGTTATATTCTGGGCTCGTGCTGTCGAAAATCATTCCACTAGGGCTCTTCAGCATGACGTCAATCACCTCGATGAGGTTACTTTTCACAGTGAAAATAGTATTCTTGCCTAATTCATTGTCAATTATGACTTTCTCTTCAATAATGCTTTGAGTCAATCTTATATTTCGGTTCGTGATCTATGAATTAAATCGATTAGAGATATGAAAACTAGTTATCACTTCACAAATCAATTAATAAGACATAATAATATAAAAACATTATAAATGTCCTATTATGAAAGGATTTGATGTACCGCCATTGTTGTTGTTTTGAGCGGCTCAAATACATTTTATGAATTACACTTACTTAACATTTGACAGTTTTATAAGGGAATCCTTAAAGAGGTTGTTACATTAAAAAAATTAAGTTATCATAATCTTTTTTTAAAATCAAAATGCTGAAAAACGCCATGCTATTATTCGTACTGAATTAATGATTAAGCATAAACACTGAATATGAAGTTCACAACTGGATTTGGTAAGATACAAACTCTTGAAAAAAAACAAACTAATTGCATTTTGATGTTATAAGTAAAGCGCTTCCAATAAGAAAACCAAAACACCTGGTGGCATAAAATAAATTTACGAATCATCTAATTGGACTGAACTCTGTCTTCACCTTTTTTTATGTTTATTTATTAAGATTTAGACGTTTCGCTCTTATATTTTCTCCATTTAAAACTAATACAAAAACTCAAATATAACTGCTTTGTTTTGAAACAGGAAAACTGGTTTTCAAATAAATTATTAGACTAACGTAACGTATTGGATTTAACGTAACAATACTCACATGAAGAAATTATATCAGCTAAGAAAATGTCACACAAAAATTACTTATGAATCACTAATAAAGTTGTAGATATACCCTGTTAAATATAGACAGTATATACATCTTAATTTTTGTATATGAAATTTGAGAATTGTTTCCGACCTTTCGATTAGCTCTTTTAAGTAAAGTATCGTGTTTTCTGTTTTAACGCAAAGCTACTACACAATGGCCTATCTGCGCTTTCTCCTCCGAGAGGAATTGAACCCCGGATTTTAGTGTTGTAAGCCTTTAAACTTACTGCCGACCTACCAGGGAACTATTTGTTTGTTACTAAGCTCAAAGAAACACAATGGACTACCTGTACTGTGCCCACAGTGGATATTGAAACCTGATTATTAACGTTACGGTACAACCCCTCAGGAGATAGGGAACTAAGTAAAATAAACCTTGGAAGGATATTAGTTGTGGGAAATCATATCACAAACCAAAATATTGTAGTAAATATGTTTATAACAAAAGCGCATAAATACACAAGAAACAGAGTTATACGAATTCAAACCTTTCATCACGATTAAACTAAGCTTGGGAAATTATAATATTATTATATTTAAAAATGACTAAATAACTTATCATTATATCGTATTATCTGGTTTAAATGCTTGCGTATAGTTTGTCCGAAGTCCGTAAAATGGATATTTTATAAACATTATAATACATGCACTTCCACGTTATTTATTTTTTAATTTGTCTTGAAGTAAAGAAAGTTTTGAATTTGAAAATGAAGTATTGTTTCTTATTGTAGTTTTACAACACGTTTGTTACAAAAATTATGTCACAGTGCAATTTGATATATTTTGGATTTTGATCAAAACTGTGAATAAACCTTACTCAGGTTAAATCAGCCGTTATAGACGACTGATATGTTACTAGCACTGTCTCATTGAATGTTAAACAAAAACCTGTAATTATCTTTTAAACCAGTCCACTTGAAATAATCAAACAGGGTAGAGTACCTTCTTTTAATAAGAGATTTGTATTTTTATATTTAATTACTATTATCACGTGCGATGATGAACGGCTGTATTAAAATTATATTTGATATTTCAATTATATTTTTTTGTCTCTTTGCGACAAGAAAAGTGGACAGTCATGTGGCTTTGAACATTGTTTCACTTGTTGTTTAGCCTTCGTTGACCTATTCACTTTTTCCAGGTCAAAACGTAATACAATCAAATAGACATTTTACAGGAAAAAAGTAGAAATATCCTTAGATCTGGCCCGGCATGATCTGTTGGTTAAGGCGCTCGACTCGCAATCCGAAGGTCGCGGGTTCGTAACACCAAACATGCTCGCCCTTTCAGCCGTGGGGGCGTTATAATGTGACGGTCAATCCCACTATTCGTTGGTAAAAGAGGAGCCCAAGAGTTGGCGGTGGGTGGTGATAACTAGTTGCCTTCCCTCTAGTCTTACACTGCTAAATTAGGGATGGCTAGCGCAGATAGTCCTCGTGTAGCTTTGCGCGAAATTAAAAAAACAAACAATTCTTAAATCTATTATTAAAATATACATACACCCAGTTAATGCGGATAAAAACTATTTTAAATATGAAACATCTTATAGGTAGGTTTCGAAAAAATAACAGAAAAATACCTGCAAATATATTTTACTTATACGTACAAGTCTAATGCATAAAAAAATTATTTGAATGAAAATAAGTTGTCGGGAGTGTTTGACTGTGGTATAAAAACTTTAGGAAACTATTTTGAACCAAAAAATCTGTGTCTAAGTATTCTTAAAAAGTTACGAAGTAGCTTGGTATACTATAAAAGGTTTCAAAGATAAGGAGAAATAATATAATCTAATATTATATACTGATCTCAGTTTGAAATTCACGAGAACAACATCGGTGAATGTAATCCCAATTAATTAACGTCTTGAAATGTTTTAGTGTGGTGTTATATATATAATGGTTATTCCGATTCACATAGAACCCAAAACGATGGTTCAACATACCTGAACTCCTTGCAGCTCGTTTGCAGTTTGTGAAGTGACAGAGTCGATTAAAGCCGAGTCTAAGGAATTAGATGGCGTTTGTCCATTGATGTCAAAAAAGTTGTAATTTTTTCCACCGGTAGAGGTCGCTAGATTCTCAAGCTTCTTCGTAGCATTGTTCCCCAAGGCTATTGCGTTAACTACAACCTTTTCTCTCAACAGGATGGGTAAAACTTCTTGTATCCAAGGTCGTGTATTCTCCTCACCGTCTGTGATGAGGATTATGAGACTGCCTTCAACAGACTGCCTACTGTTTTTCAAAACCTAGAGAAAAATGAAACAATATGAGATTTCAAATTCTTTTAATTAGATTATGAGTCATTAATAATTAGTTGCTAAGTTTTATATGAAACTATATGCTCCTTTTATGTTTAATGTTGTTTATTTAGTATGCTTGGTTAATTATTAAATGGTAAATTTCAAATGAAACTGTAAGTTATATCTAACGTTAATGTTTTATATTTATTAGAATGTATACGTCCCTAGGACAATAAGAAATAACTTTTCAAAATCGTTCCTAAAAATAAAAGTACGATACGATTTTGTCTCGCTTATTATTAAAGTCGGCGCTGCTTCTATCCCAACCAATAAATTTTGTTATAAAAATAATATTCCTTAACAATGACGATTACAACTTTTTAAATTTATCTGTATTATTATTATTTTGCTATTAGACAAGGCCCGGCATGGCCAGGTGGTTAGGGCGCTCGACTCGCGGGTTCGAATCCCCGTCCCACTAAACATGCTCGTCCTTTCAGCCGTGGGGGCGTTATAATGTGACGGTCAATCCCACTATTCCCAAGAGTTGGCGGTAGGTGGTGATTACTAGCTGTCTTCCCTCTAGTCTATCACTACTAAATTAGGGACGGCTAGCGCAGATAGACCTCGTGTAGCTTTGCGCGAAATTCGAAACAACCAACCAAGCTATTAGACAAGAGAAAAAAAATTCACTTCTGACAGTTATCAAATTATTAGATGCTCTACTGAGCAAACTTAATGTTCATATATAAAAAAAAACAAAATCAACATTTAACACATTAAGAACTTCCGACAAAGTAAAGCAGTAATGCCATAATAAAGGGTGTGTACCTTTATAAAAAAAACACATTACATTACGTTTCACTGCAAAGGACAGGTGGCGCTAGTTGCATATCCTAGTTCAGCGGTTTTTAATGTTTACGAAGCCATGGAACCCTCTTATTTCATTCCTTCCATCATCGAACTTCAACTATTAACCCACCCTTAAAGCCTTGACTAGATGAAAGTGACCAAGTTCGTAACAGTATTACTCATGTAAAATAGCAAAATAAAAATAATCAATTTTTTTAAAAATACATTTGTTTGGTTGATATTCTATTATTAAAAAAATCTCCATTAACTGCCACCTTTGATGACCCTTCGCGGAACCTTCTGATTCCACGGAACCCAGTTTGAAAACCGGTGTCCTAGTTGAAAATTGTTGTTGCTGGTGTAGGTAAAGGGGTTGGAATAAATAAGTTAGTGCTAACTAACTCGAACCTCTTTGGATGTAGATGTTTCTTTCTTGTAAACGTGTCAGCATCCATGTTTTACACACCGGTTAAAATTTACTAATACAACACACCACGTTTATAATCCTGTTCGTAAAACTGGCCATTTTCGAAAAATATGTTCAACTAGTTCTTTCTGTTCTCCACTGTGAAAATAACCATCTACCAAAGAGGATAGTTAGTTCCACCACAGCCGTAGTGTTTGAAAAGGAGATTAGATAGTTCTTGGAGCAATCATCCAATGGAATACACCCACTAACTAGAATACATCTAAAGTTACAATAGATATGAATGTAGAGGCTCAAGAGAGCCAACGTTAAGAAACTAAGGGTGGGTATATGGTGTGTTTTACCGCATAACGATTTTTGGTTTGGCTGTTAAGCGCAAAGCTACACGTTGGGGTACCTGTGCCCACCACGAGTATCGTAACCAGAGTTTTAGCGTCGTAAGCCAACAGACTTATCGCTGAGCCACTGGGTAGCACCGCATAACGATCGTTCTTTGTTTGCATTGTTTCACTCTTGCGCAAATAACCACATATGTAGTTTTGTTTGTTGTTAATACAAAGCTACACATGTGTAGTTTTGCAACAAAAATTATTAAACACAACAATGGGAGTTCTATATTTATAATTATTACACGTATAACTTACACACCTATACATAAGTTTAATTTTGATTTTTATAAAGCTTGTGAAGTGGGAAAGAAACTACGAAACGTTTCAACAGGTGAACTTTTACACAATTTTAATTTAATATAGCAACGTAAATTAGTTATTGGAAACATGCCATTAAATACTACGAAATGTGGAAAAACGTGTGATATTTCAAGCCTTACCCGAATACCCTCTTTCAGTCCCTTCCCTATGCTCGTTGCTGAAATCAGATCTCCGCTGCTTGGCAGGGCTCTCCCTAGTAACGGTCTTGATTCAGGTGTCACCAGAGTTAAAGAGTATGATATCTCACTCTCTCCTCCAAATGACACAATTCCAAGATAACTCCCGTTTGGAATGAAATCGTAAACTAATCTCGAAGAAGCTTCGTGAAGAATCTCTATTGGCCTACCCTGTTTATAAGTGCAAAAGAAAACACAAAGAAATATATAAAATGTAAGGAAATTGTGTAGCGCTCTCCGGTAAACTAGAATGTAGATAGCGAACTTTTCAAGTGTCATGAATTAAAAATTTGATCAAACAAAGAACGTAGTGCGCAAACTTGTTTTTTGATTTGTCAACAATGGACGATAGAAAATGTGTTAACCGTGCTGATTCGAAATTATAGTAACAAAGCACAATCACAACGTTTTATGAACTTATTAGAAACATGTCCCATTGGAAATAAATTCAAACTACAGAAAATCATGTGTATTAACGCAACATAAAGATATAGATATTTCAGTCAATTATTAAGTTCCAGTTTTAGGAACTTTTTTTTTCGATCAGTCATGTCATTATCAATCAGTTCTGCCTTTCATATATAGTTTTGATAAACTTGTGTTTAATTCTGTAAAACTTGAAACCTATGTTCATATAATACGATGTTTCTTGAATATCATAAACTCTTAAAGTGTACGTCATTTCTTGCTTATGGAACTTCCAAATGTTCTCGTGTGAATTTTGTCTCGCCTAGCAACAGAACGATCTTTAGATTTCGACATACGTTTTTGGTGAGTGATTATTTGGCCAGATAAACACAATAGAAGTGATATCTCACTCTAGAGGAAATGGGTGCTCATAACTGATTAGATTAAAAAGTAAAAATAAAATAATAATCGCATTATACAGAGCTTACATGAAAACTGTATATAATATCATTTACTTTATATATCTCGTTTGAAAAGAAACGAATTAGTCGTCAGTCTTAGCAATTCGCATATAAAAACAGTTATTAGAACTAACATTTGCTTATAAGATTTTCAAAAGCATATAGTTTTGAGAAAATAATACTAGGCTGAGTGTTTTTTAACTACCTAATATTAGTTTGTAGGGCTGTGATCGAAGGTTCGTTCGCTAGCTAAACATTAGAAGGTACAAGCCAGGTGGCTTTCAAGCAGTGTCAGATTTTGTCTTTCATGTTAACAGAAATCGTTTAATATTATTTGAATAGTAGTCAAACAATAAATGTCACCTACATGGAAAGTTCGTTCTTTTGATCTGTATAGTGCCCATTACTTAAACAAAAGTTTTTTGTTTTTTTTATAAAGGGAAACAACAGAACATCATACAGCACCACCAAAATGTTACACGTAGCAACTCCTTCCGCGCAGTAAAGTAGACCATTATCTTAGAGCACTGGGAAGTACGTTCAGCGACTGCATTGTTTCAATAAAGTGTACTGAATGTTATAGTGTACAATATATCAGAGAAGTGTTATAGTAGAATAAGTATGAACATAAAATATATTCTAATACTAATAATGCTGATGTTCAAAAAGGAACGCTGGTATAACTCTACATTTCCACCTCCCCCAAGATGTATATCTAATTAATATGTGTACTTAAATAAGCCAGTCACTAACAGTAGGCAACCCAGAGTTTTGTTTCAGTTCTCTGATTAAAATCAGACTGCACAAAATCTCAGAATCACCAGTAATTGTACTTCCTAAACTATTATTAAACACCGAAAATTCACTAACTGAGATCTTAATATGTCTAATTTTTGATTTACCCTCTACTACACATTATAACGTACAGGCAACAATTTTATCACTGTTGCCCAATACACATACAAATGCTTCACTTCTGTAGTCTGATGCTCTTACTTCCAGGTATTGTTTGTTTATAATTAAGCACAAAGCTACACAATGGGCTATCTGTGCTCTGCCCACCACAGGTATCGAAACCCGGATTTTAGCGTTGTAAGTCCGCAGACATACCGCTGTGCCACTGGGGGGCGCTTCCAGGTACCACTCTAAATAAACCATGGAATTATTTTCGATTGTTCTTTAACTAAACAATGTTACTTCTAGGTAACGTAACCATTTAAAATTGACCAAAATATATTATACAAAATTATATTTTGTGCAACATAAACCTATTATAGTAAGAAATTAAAAAAAAACATTTTTTCCACCGTATTTTCACAATGCATGCAATATAGAGTTACTCTACCAAAACGGCTAAAAATTGAATCAAAAATTTTAAATAATTCGCTGTGTATATTACAAGTGTTCTTATCAACTTGACTATCTACTTTTTAGGCCTTGAAAACCGCCATTTTTGTTTTCTTTCATTTATTTTGTCAGACTGGAATTAGTTAAGACTATCTAAGACATATTTATTCGATATGCAAGAATGTTATATTGAACCTTGCTTAATCTACATTTTCGTTTTTCTCCAGAAAATCATAGAATTACTTAAAACAGGTTAGTCTTCTACAACATTTTCTTTTTAATATTTTTATCAACGTGCTGTTTTTTTTTTGTTCTCATATACGGACAGATATGAGAGGTTATGTATTAACGATGTTTAATATGATCTCACCTTCATACTAAACGAAACATCTAAAACAAGTACAAAACGACCTGCTATTTCTCCTGCTCTCTGCAGAATACGAAACGTTGGCTTTGTTTCTTTAATTTGGGAAGATCTAGAAAAACATCAAGAACATCTGATTAAGTAACCATAGGTGAGTTTTGAAAAGTAGCTTATTTCTGTTACAAAATCATTTGGAATAGTGTTGAAAAAAAAACCATTACCTTACAGTAAAATATATAAAAAGCACATTTTGTGATAAAAGTAAGAGGTTAAATTTGAAATAAATGCAAGCTCTGAGTTTTTTTGTTCAATATTTTCCTATTCACTGCTTCTCAGATCATTTGATCGAACTACAAATCAGTTCTGAGCTTCCAACCAATAGAATTACCGTATTGCCCCTAATTAAAGCCCCATCTCAAATTATCGCCCCCCTCCGGTAATTTTACAAAGCTTACCTTGTGTGACAGCAAAGTAATACAACATATAATCCACTTTTATTACCGGGATTTTGATTTGGAAAAAAAAGAGAAAAACGAACATACATACACACTTATTGCATTTATATCAACAAATCACATGCGAAAAATTAGCGCCCTCTTTTGCAGTTTGCAACGCCCTGGGGGCGTTAATTAGGGCAATACGGTATTTAACGCTGACTGTCGTCAAATTGTTGCCAGTTTTTCTACAATTACTCTAGGTGCATTTTAAGTTTTAGATAAAATGAATAAATCAAGTTTCGAAGTTGAGGTACTTTGAAAAAAAAACAGCCAACAGAGGACGCTGAGTACCAGTATGTTATGACTTTGAATGAAACTGGTTTCAAAACTTAAAGTATACCTGGGAGTTGAAAAATCAGGATGTTTAGATATAACTTCCCACGTCGACTTGTACTCGCATAAAACATTTTGTTTCGTTGGGGCTTTATCATTATGAAGTCTTTCCTGGGTATCATCACAGTATCCGTCAATCTGTACCAAAGAGTGTGGAATATGAGACAAAATAATAGACATGGGACTTGGTTTACATGTAGAGTCCTTTACTAGCCACAAATAATAAACACACTTGAGATATTTGAATAACACTGTAATTCACTATTCGTCGAGAAAAGGAAGTTAACAAATAAAAAAACACGAGGCTGTTAGGCCTGGCACGGCCTAGTGGTTAGGGCGCTCGACTCGCAATCTGCGGGTTGTGGGATCGAATACCGCTACTTTACACGCTCTTCCTTTCAGTTGTGGGGGCGTTATAATGTATAAGTAGACCAAGTGTTGGCCGTAGGTGGTGCTGATTAGTTGTATTTCTTCTAGTCTATCACTTCAAAATTATGGACGGCTAGTGCAGATAGCCCTTGAATAAGCTTTGCGCGAAATTCAAGAAAACAAACATACATAAGGCTATTTCACGTACTTCAGACAGTAATCGTACAAGAAGTATGATCGCCACTCTATGACTTATAGAAACTTTAGAGCTAAGTACCACTACATTGGCCTCAACCATTAAGTATATAATTGCATACTTCGCTTAGACTTAGCCATACCTGTTAACTAAACGCCAGAAGCAATTTATGAAATGTTCTAAGATGTTACAGAATCAACAAAAATGCAGTTTTATGGTTCTTGGATTTTATCAGTAATTCTCAGAACTAAGAAAGCGCGTAAGCACTGCTGTTAAGATTACTCATAATACGAATTCTGTAGTCAAAATGTCTTAAAATTTAAGGATAATTCCCCGTTGTTAGAAAAACTGTAACATTATTTTTTTGAAATTATTTTTGTCCAGAGAATAATACCATGAGTCATTTTGTTGTTTTTTCAAAAGAATTTTAAAATAGAATGTCATTCCATTTATGCGCAGTGCGCATGGGCATGTTTTTTTTTATCCCACAATTTTTAAACCGAGATTAATACATAAACAACAACAAAAAAGACACAAAAGCTAGAAACTGGCGACTTTCAAAAATCAGAAAATACATGACTTTCAGTATTATCGTGAATCGTCCGAAGGCTTTATCCTCTGGTACTCCTATTTTATGAAGCTCAACTCTCAAATTCCTGCTGGAAATGACGCTTCCCCATCCCCCCTGGATTTTCCTACGTAGGGTTAGGCCTATTTGTTTTCTTTCGGCGTCCCTGTTATTAACTGTCTTTTTAATTATTTGTTTATAACACCCATACATGCCCAGTTTCACAAAGACTTTACTATATTCTCAACCTCGTAATAGTGTCTAAAAATACATGCATTGTTTTAAACCCATTTATTAATGTTATTGTTTACTACTACAAGTTAAATAAAACTTTAATTACACAAGGAAACATCAGCTAACAGTTTATTGTATGATTATAAATGTATTAAACCACCCCAGTTTCTTCCAATATACCTCCCCTCCTGGTAATTTGAGGTTTGATCCCGCCGTGGGCACAGCGTTGAAAGTCCATTGAGCAGCTTTGCGCTTAAACAGAAGTAAGAAATGCCCCCCCCCCTCCCAGTGGCTCGGCAGAAAGCTTCTGGATTTATAAAGCTAAAAAACGGGTTTCGACACCCGTGGTGGGCACAGCACAAATAGCCCATTATGTAGTTTTGCGCTTAACAACTAAAAAACAAAAACAAACTGAGAAATGAAGAATGGAAAAGTCAGAGTTAAGGTGACTTTTAGTTTACTTAATTAATTATTTTAATACAAGAAAATATTTATAGGGTTTTAACTATCATCACTTTATGTTTCATTTTAATGAATGGATAGATTGCTTTTCTTTACCAAATTCCATTCCACTATTTAATTTCTATCAAGTTTAAATTGAACTAATTTATTAGGCTTACCACTATTTATATTCTGTCAAACCTAAATTGAACTAATTTATTAGGCTTACCACTATTTATTTTCTGTCAAACCTAAATTAAACTGACTTATTAGGCTTACCACTATATAATTTCTATCAAACCTAAATTGAACTAACTTATTAGGTTTACCATTATATAATTTCCATCAAATCTAAATTGAACTAACTTATTAGGTTTACCATTATATAATTTCCATCAAATCTAAATTGAACTAACTTATTAGGTTTACCATTATATAATTTCCATCAAATCTAAATTGAACTAACTTATTAGGTTTACCATTATATAATTTCTATCAAATCTAAATTGAACTAACTTATTAAGCTTACCGACTTGATAAATGGCATATACATCAGAGATGCTCTCACTACTTGGTTCTCAATGTCAGGGATGAATTTACAGTCACCCTCAAGATATTCATCTTCAAAAAGGGTACAAGTTCCTCCATCGACGGGCTGAATCCATCCTGTTATGTTGCGCATACACGTCGTAGGTAGTACCTATATAAATATATAATAATATTTATGTGTATCTATATAAACATTTTCCGTTATCAGTTAATGGTGATGACAAGGACAAGTCTCATTGTGTACGATTTGGTTTTGATTTATATCAATTTTATTACTGTTATACAGTGCTGGTTTACAAATAACATAACTTATAATACTCGAATTATAGAATAAATATTAATATTTATGCACATATTAGAACCTATAATTTGAACTAATCTATTCTTTATTTTTCCAAGTTACTCTATATAATAGTTTGTGAATGGTGCATAAAAATAATGAATACGTTAAAGAAATGGTTTAATATCGAATTAAAAGCAGATTGGTTAACAATACCTTTCTGCTATTTACATAAGGCTTGTATTATTTTTAATTCAGCAAATTTCTTTTTTGATATATAACAAGGTTCGCCGATTTATTTTTCTTTCATGCACAATCTTGTTACATACGCCTCTAGTTTTATACACACAATTTAGTTATGTACACTTCTGTTCTTCACCCACACAATCCAGCAAGAAACAGTTATTGTCTTCACTCACACGATACAGTAGGATGTAGTTCTATTATTCACTCACACAATCCAGTAGGATGTAGTTCTATTATTCACTCACACAATCCAGTAAGAAACAGTTATGATCTTCATCCGCACAATCCAGTAAGATGTAGTTCAATTATTCACTCACAAATATCCAGTAAGATGTAGTTCTATTATTCACTCACAAATATCCAGTAAGATGTAGTTCTATTATTCACTCACAAATATCCAGTAAGATGTAGTTCTATTATTCACTCACAAATATCCAGTAAGATGTAGTTCTATTATTCACTCACACAATCCAGTAAGATATAATTCTATTATTCACTCACACAATCCAGTAAGATGTAGTTCTATTATTCACTCACACAATCCAGTAAGATGTAGTTCTATTATTCACTCACACAATCCAGTAAGAAACAGTTATGATCTTCATCCGCACAATCCAGTAAGATGTAGTTCTATTATTCACTCACAAATATCCAGTAAGATGTAATTCTATTATTCACTCACACAATCCAGTAAGATGTAGTTCTATTATTCACTCACACAATCCAGTAAGATGTAGTTCTATTATTCACTCACACAATCCAGTAAGATGTAGTTCTATTATTCACTCACACAATCCAGTAAGATGTAGTTCTGTTCTTCTCTCACACAAACTAAACAGATTTTATTTTTCACGGTTGATTAAAGAACTATCATTTTCTTAGAAGAAACAATATAATTCACGCACTGACTTTTCTCACTAGATAATTTAATAGACTCACTCATAATAGTACTAATCACATAAATTGTCAAACTAAACATGGTTCAATTTCTGACTAAAAAAGATGATTACACACAGTATATTCCGTGTTGAGTAGCAATAATTCCCTTCTAGTAAATACCAAGTGATCCAAATACAACATTCATCTCCAACTTTCTGATCATGCGCAGTACATTTAAGCCCTCAATATTTAACTCTCAAGTGATATTTATCTAAAATTTAAATTCTCAATATTAAATTCTAAAGTAATATTTATATAAAAACACCAGTATGTAACTCTAAAATTATACCTACTTGAACAATTAATTCTAAATATGTAACTCTAAACTAATATTCACGGAAACACTTATTC
The DNA here is from genome assembly GCF_000517525.1 of Limulus polyphemus. NCBI lineage: Eukaryota > Metazoa > Arthropoda > Merostomata > Xiphosura > Limulidae > Limulus > Limulus polyphemus. The sequence continues at coordinate 521,164 of NW_013665712.1, forward strand.
CTCAGTATGTAACTCTAAAGTAATACCCATTTAATCACAGAAATGTCAATAGTTAATTCTAAAGCAATATTTTCTAAGATAATAAACGATTGCTAAAACTGTATACTAAAATAATTTGGACAGAACACATTTCAAGTGCTTTCCTTACCTTCCCATCCTCCTTATAAAACATTGGGTACTTGGGATCTCCAACAATTCCATATTCATCAAATACACCGTATCTGAGATGTGAC
>NW_013665712.1:521705-555055 GCF_000517525.1 Limulus polyphemus
ACTCCTACCTTATAAACATGGGTACTTGGATCTCCAACATTCCATATTCATCAAATACACCGTATCTGAGATGTGACCATTCGTGTACAAACTGTCGATCTATATATATATTAAACCAACTTATTTATAAATGCATCATACGTAACTAAGATATGCAAAATAAGACTGTGAGAAAATGTTATTTCTAAACATCTGTTTTGAATATTTCCGATCAAATCATGGTTCTGAGTTGTCGTCTTTCTATAAATTTTAAACTCTTGGTGTATGCTTCTAAATACTACTTGGATAAGGTATACGATATTTTAGTTTAATATATATATTCGTTTTTATTTGCGATTTCATGTCTAAAATTGTACCGGTTCATTTTTAGTTATTATTCTAAACATTTTCAGAACATTTTAAATAGAATACTTAGAACAAAACAACATTAACTTAATATCCTTAGGCAGAACATAACCTTTTTATTAACCTGCTTTCAAACTGCACAATAAGGGAAAACATTTTCGCTCTTATCTAGGTGTATGTTGAAGTGTAAAAATATTTGCTAATTCGAAATAAACACATTTTGTTATTTATTGATACTCCATAAATCCTTATATTAAACGTTAAAGATGTTTTAAGAATATAGATGACTAATCATATAATTTGTCATTGATAAAGTAAATCGTCTTTTATTATCTATGTTATCCATTCGTTCTAATTGGTTATTATTCTGCACTTGTTCATGATAAGGTAGCTTCGCATAACACGTGTTTGTTATAATTACTTCAGTAATTCCCATATTTAGCCTTTATTGTGTGATTATAATTCTACAACGAGATTCCCAGTCTAACAACAATAGTTTTACGCTTAAAATTTTAACAACCACAAATCAAACGCCTTCATTTAGTTCGTTTTTAAAATAATTATAAAACGATATATAAAAGGTTGATTTTTTTTCCTAACCTGGACTTCCATACACCTCAGTGGTGTTGCCGTGTAATTCCTTCAGAAATTCTGGTGTTAAATGAATGTATTCTCCGGGTTCCCCACATCCTCCTGGCTGAAGTGTATAGGGGTCGTTACCATACTCAGGGTTAGGTTTGTCCACTCTAACAGCCGCCGTGCTAAAAGGGTTGTTTACGATTCTCTCGTATTCAGGCTTACTCGACCACTTTGTTGGTACGACAATGGTCACTTCTTTAAAAAACACATGCCCTCTGCTGGCATCGTAAAGAAACTGAGAGGCGTTCGTGAAGAGCTCCTTTTATGAAAATCAGAAATATTACTAATTATTTATAACACAAATTGAGTGGTTTTATTAGAGATTTTTAACTCTTTCGAGATTATATAATTTCAGAAATATATTTTAAGTAAAATATAAATGAAATTCTGAAAAGCTTAAAAGCAACTATCTCAAGAACGTTTTATTAAAGTATTTCAAACTATAATATTTAAAATTCGTTTTCTTCAGAAAATTGGAAACGAATTAAAACATAGCACTTTACTAAATGAATATGCTTTGAAACAAGTTGGCACTTACACGCTTGCAGAATTAACAAAGATTGCCTCTAATGTTCAAAATTCTGTATCTCCCGTGCATAGTTAGTTTGCCCTGATATTTCAAAATCTCAATCATATCGCCTCTGGTTCTTTACTCTTTCAAAAGCATTACATGCACAAGTGTTTTTTTGTTTTTTTTTCATACTTAAAATGTTTCAAAATTATGGGTTGATTCTATTAAAAAGTAATAAAAAACATACATCTGTTCTGGAATTCAAGAATGTTTTGGAGTTGTTTGTACGTTGTACAAAGAGTATACGTAATAGAATTTTTAGTTGTATTTTGCTGTATACATGGAGAATTCGAAGCGTGTCTTTGCAACATCGACTCAGCAATTCCAAGCCTCAGATTCCAAGTTCAGGCACAGTAACTACTAGGTTACGCCTAACATGTCACTTTCTAAAAATTGTCTCTTTAATTCTTAAAAGTTTTAGTGAGAACTTACAGACAACCTACACATTCACATTATCATATGTACATAAACGTGCTAATAGAAATAATTCACATTTTTTTACCCATTATGGGTGAAAATGGCAACATTTTAAAACTCACCTCCAGATTATTTAGTATCTTCTCATCTTCTGGAACTGATTCATGTATAGCCACAACGACACCTTTGTACCCACCGTCCTCTAATGTTATCTTGGCTGATACCATATCAACTACCATGGTAAGTAAGATTAGCGACGTGAACAGACGAAAAAAACAATATAACTTCATATTGACTATAATCTGAAAAGGATTAAAAAAGGATAGAATAACTTTACAAAGTTTTATATGCACATCTAACACGCAAAACTATTGAAAGACACTTTCAATTTGTCAGTGTTTTACTGTTTACCAGTTTTCGACTTTACAGTTTTTCTAATGAGCTTTGTTTTTCTGAAGAACTGGGATAGTAAACTTTTATGTTTTACACTAACGTCATCTGCAGTTAGTAAATTTAAAAACAGATTCTGTTTAAGAATCCTTGACTAAACGAAACACTACTACCTAATTACAAAATGTTCTACAGTTAGGTAGTGTTCTTACAATTAACTGAATTTCGAATTTGAATCTGTAATCGATTCCAGATTCAATAATCGATTAATAGTTTTTATACAATTTCAAATTCATTTATGTGGTAAGTTCAGTTATATAGCTTTGAGAGTGAGCACTTATCGACGCATACTTTCAGACTGCGCAGCACGAGCTTCCTGGCCTTAATATCCATCAATTACAGTAAAGGATCCAGGCAGAGGATCCAAAGGGTCCAGACCCCCTCCATTACAACGCAAAAACAAAACAAAATTGAAGGAAACAGTAAAACAGAGATTCAAGTTCCAGATATTTTATATTTAATCGTTTTCTTGGATCAGCTATGCCTCGTTACTGTAAGGAAAGGAGACCTAAACCCTCTGTAAGGTGTAAAATGTAAAAGATGGCTGTAAAGGATCTTTTCTTCCAAAATACTATGATCGAATTAAAACCAACCACAGGTCTTTGAAGTAGCCACTTTCAATGTTATGACTATCAAACATTCAATCATTAGCCTATCAATGAACAGTGCTTGATATAACTTGATTCCGAGGCTCATTTCAAGATCCCGATTCTAACAGTCAGTTTCGCAAATGAAAGAAAAGATGTTTTCCATGGTAGATGAAAGTATTGGTCATTGCAAATTTCTCAATGGAAGTAACTGGCAAAAATCAATGGAAAGTGCCAAGAATGGATTTATTTTTCAAATTTCAAAAATTCTTTAGCTTCTCAAAGGAAGCAAACCCCTATCAATACCCATTCATTTGGACCTCCCTTTTGAAAATCCTGAATCCACCACTAAACACCCTTCCAATCACCAATTCTTTGCCTTTTGTTGCTAATAAAAGTTGAATTTCCCCAAACCATCTTCTTACGAATAATCCTAAGTCCTCTGATAATAATTTGTTTCGGAGTCAACAATATGTTTAAGACCAAAAGATTAAACAGTAATTAGTAAACACTCCTTTTCTTTTACACTATACACTACCTTTTAATACGCCCCCCCCAGTGGCACAGCGGTATGTCTGCGTACTTTACAACGCTAGAATCCGGGTTTCGATACCTGTGGTGGGCAGAGCACAGATAGCCCATTGTGTAGCTTTGTGCTTAATTACAAACAAATAAACAAAACCTTTTAATACTTATCACATATTGTGCATGAAAATGTTCCAGAAAACTTGCTTTATGCACTGATTAGGAACCAGAGTATTTTTAATAAATTCAGTCTAAATTATATTCTTCGTAAAAAGACCACAAAACGTTTAGCACAGGTTAATAATTTGTAATACACGAGACTTTGATTAGGTCTAGTTAATAAAACAGGCAATGTTCGCTTGACTTTCACTCACACTGCGATGCTACATGCTCGAGTTTCTCTATTGTCACTGTTGTGTTCGATCCTCAAAAATCAAATGTGTGAAAATATTTTGACTTGAATAATGACAAGAAGAAGAAAGCGTGTGTGTGCTTTGCAAGGTTTCACGCCCCTACTTTGTTATAATTACAAACATAAGAAATCATCACAAGCATGTCCACAAGAAAACTAGGCCAACTGAACGTCAGATATCACTGTTTAAGCACAGAAAATCTACAATGACACTGGGGCACGGGAAATACCAGGCCATCACCATATCGATGGCTGTCATTACAGCCTTAAATCTCCATTCCTAGTAAGTGGCAGAGGATTCAAAAACTTTTATCGTCAACTCAATCTAGACTTCAAGGTCTCTGAAGATCCTGAAGTATGTGTAGCTTGAGTATAAGAAGACCAAGGAGATCGCTGATTTAGAAAGTCAAACTGTGGCATTGACAACAGATCTCAGAAGAGTGTGGCAACTGAAAGCCTACGTCATCATTGCATGTCATTATAGGACCAATGACTGGATGCTGAAGAACGGGGCTCTTGCTACACGCTAGATCAATGAACGAACATTGTTGTGCACAGTGCCAAATATATGAAGGGACATATAATTTCAGCAATATGAACATTGGAAATTTGTCTGCCACAGCTCAGATGCTTTTCTCACTTGCTGCAGCTGGTCATCAATGATGGGTTGAAACAACCATTGCAAAAACAATTTCAGTTACTAAACACCTTGTAGGCCACATTAACCACCCTACACTTACCACAAAAATCTTCAAAGACCATTACAAGAAGATTAATAGAAAACAACTCTTCAGTCTTATCCAAGATGCCTTAACACGATGGAACTTAAATGGCATCATTGTATACCATAGTTCATGATGACTATATAACAAAGCTCTCGGGAAGTGCAATGATATATTTACTGGAAAATGTATGGCAAATAATAGAAGTTGTGCCAGTGTTAGAGCTGTTCAACTTTTGACAAAAGACAGAGAGCCTACATCTGGAACAGTCTATTCAATCCCGGGGTGCATTATACATGACCTAAGCCCTGATGGAATCGAGTCTTTCCCTGTTGCAGAGATGAAGGTTAGGATACAAGAGATCATCACGTCACGATTCAAGGTAGATGCCAGTGGAGAACCTGACATTAGTGTGCTCTAAGATATACTAGCCCTTGTAGCAGTCATGGATTCTCGCTCCATATCTCTATGATTTATGTCAGCAGATAAAAGAAAATTGGTCATTTGTTTGTTAGAGGCAGCAAGCTTGCAACGTGACATAAGTTGTCAGACTTTCAAGCTGTTTTTAATACACATGAATAATTGGTTTACAATGTCATATTCATTGTGTACATATGCACAAATACTTATAACTGGCTAAACAGAATAGTATTTTGTAGACTTGCCATACCTATATACATATTACAGCTTATAATAATTTGTTGTATATGAAGTAATTTTAATTTCCATATTTTTTAAAGGCTATAGCATATTTCAGACATCAGTGTTACATCAGACGATACTGAGGATCCTAAGCCAAAAAAGCGACTACCAGACGTCATTTCTGCAGGAAATCATTCTGAAACTGCAGTTGATAAGGAGTTTGACACCTATCTTGCAGAGCCAGTGTCCGCCACTGATCCTCTAAAATGGTGGTAAAATAATGAAGGAAAATTTCCCAGGGATACTTCACTTGCAAGGTACTACCTTTCCCAGGGATACTTCACTTGCGAGGCACTACCTCTCCCAGGGATACTTCACTTGCGAGGTACTACCTTTCCCAGGGATACTTCACTTGCGAGATACTACCTTTTCCAGGGATACTTCACATGCGAGGCACTACCTCTCCCAGGGTTACTTCACTTGCTAGTCACTACTTTTCCCAGGGTTACTTCACTTGCGAGACACTACCTATTCCAGGGTTACTTCACTTGCAAGTCACTACCTTTTCCTTTCCGCATCAGGAATAAGTAATGAGCGAAGTTTATCGACTGTTTGGCTTACTATCTCCAAGCTGTGGTCATGTCTGGACTCAGACAATGTGGACAAACTGACATTTCTGCAACACAATTATTCATTACCGGAAGCCATGAACACCTATTAAGACCAGCAGGCAGAGGAACCAGAATGTGCCAGCAGATCTAAGATATTAAACGATTTCATGATTTAATATTTTAGTAGTCTGTTTCAGGTAATTCTAGGTTATTACATGTTATATATCATTTTCCTGAGCTATGACATTGTACTACAGTATGTTAGGCGTGGTAATTCTATTAAAACCGTTGTTAAAATCGCAATTTTTTTATTGGCAAGAGGATTGCTCTTTATTATGGAATATGTTGTTCATATTGATACAAAACATCCGTAATCTGTCAAGTAGACCGCAAATATTCGCGAAATAAAAGACTGTGAGTAAACATATTATACTCCCAACTGGCCTCGATCCCCTTGAATCCTATTAATCCGTTACGATTTGATTATAAAACACCGATTAACCGGTTATAGATTCCTGCATCCGTGAGAGCCCTACAATTAAGTTTTTGTTAATTAGTTAGTTTTAGAATTTCACGCAAAGTTACACAAGAGTTATTTGCGTATAACCGTTTCTAATTTCGAACTACTAGACCAGAGGGAAAGAAGCTAATTAAAAGCACACACCGTCATCTCTTATCTGAGCGAATGGCAGGATTTGCCCGTCTCTTCATAACACACACACACACACACACAGAGCCCCAAATTACATAGCGCGTTTTTGTGGCAATGAGTCGCGAATCATGAACCCAGTCCAAGCACAATGAGTAAAACGTTATGTCTAGCATACTCAAATTGATAGAATTAAGACAGTTGTTCCAGAAAAAAAAAATGCTGGATGAGCTACACTTAATAAGCATCGGATTTATTTTTAAAGAACGTTGAACAGAATTATGCATATTGAATTTTAGGATCATCAAATAAAGTTATTCATTGGATTTAGGTCTGCTGCTTGGCGTTATTTGAGAGAGTTTTTTAATGATTATTTGTTGAAAATGTTAGTTTGTTTGAATTTATGCACAAAGCTACACAATAGGCTATCTGTGCTCTGCCCACCACGAGTATCGAAACCCGGTTTCTAACGTTGTAAGTCCGCAGACATACCGCTGTGCCAATGGGGGGCTGTTGAAAATGTATATCTTTAGTTTGTTTGCTGAATTTCGCTTAAAGTCACTCGAGGGCTATCTGCGTTAGCCGTTGCTAATTTAAAAGTAATAAACTAGATGGAAGGCAGACAGTCAGTACCATCCATCGCCAACTCTTGGCCTATTCTTTATTAATGAAAAGTGCGATTGACCGGCTGAAAGGGCTTGGACACTCGCTGACAGGATTCGGGTCCGTGACCCACAAATTGCGAGTCGAGCAGCTTAACCATCAGGCTATGCTATACCTTTAGAAGACTCAGACGTTATGTGGACATTTAAATGTAAATATATTTTCTAGCAACAGTTTGAAACATAATTATAGACCTTACCTACTTTCTTTCCCTTTCACAAAACTCTGTTTTCAATATTCGAAGCAGAAAGGTTTAAAAACTCCTTCCGTAATCACCACACGTTTAAGCAACTCGAATGTTACGTTATACAGTTTAGATTACTTCGCACTAGCAGGTTTATATAGTTTCTGTTAAACACATTTTTATCTGTTGCGCTGACGTCAAATTTTCTTGCTGATTGCAGACTTCCTGTGCAAGCTTTAACGTCACATTTACAGTAATAATCTGCCTATCACGGTTTGACTTGAGTACTGACCAATAAAAGCTGTTTAAGATAGCATTGTGTTTGTTTTTCTTGTTCGCAATGTGACAGTTCCGATTGATAACTTTAAAATGAAGAAATCGAACCGAAGGTGTAATAAGACTCAACGGAAGTTGAAATGATTAATTTGGTTTGGTTTCTTGTTCTTTTAGAACAAAGCCACATTGAGCTATATACTGTGTCCACCACGGGGAACCGAACCCCGAATTTTATCGTTATAAGTCCGTAGACTTACCCCTGTCCCACCGGTGGACTTGAAGTGATTAAACTTCCAGTAAAGGTTTATTCTCGTAAACCTTCATTTGATTCTTTTTATGTCTACAGTTAAACAGTAATTTGTTGTTGTTTTCTGAATGTACACTCTAAACTTAATATAAATTAGAATAGTGGGTATTTAATCTAAAATAATAAATCAAAATATTAACAAAACAAATGAGTTACAATAAATATGTAAAGGCATTGAGTAACAGGAAGAGTTATGAAATCAAACAGACGCTATCGTCAATTTATAAATCATTGATTAGTAAATTTTGAATCATTTTGTTTTGTCATTTGTTTATCCAGTTTAAAAACGTAAATAAAGATGCGGAAATGGATTTGCTCATATTATAATTACTGTATTTTTATAGTCAAGCAATTAGCTTTCAAACATACGACGCTGAAATCCAGAGCTCCATTTCCCGTGATACTCACAAGGTATGAGAACTGTCTAATTCACTTTTATCGATAACTGTTCTGGCATGGCCTGATGGTTAGGACGCTCGACTCGCAATCTACAGGACGTAAGTTTTAATTTCCATCACTCCGAACATGCTCGCCCTTTCAGTTGTGGGAGCGTTATAACGTGACGATCAATCCCACTTTTCGTTGGTAAAAAGTAGCCGAAGAGTTGGTGGTGGGTGGTGATGACTAGCTGCCCTCTCTCTAGCAATAATTTGAGTAATAATCATAACGTGGAAAAGAAAGAAGGTTGTCGTTCCCATGTGCGAGCTATGAGTAAATTAATGAGGTTGGACAACATATTGTTTTCTTTTAATCACTCTTTTTTATATAAATAAAGCTATTACTAAATACATTTCCCCTTTTCAATAAAGTTTTCAGTGAAATAAGACAAAAAAATACTCCGATTAATTCTGAAACACAAGCATCCCCCGGTGATTTTACATTACAGTTCTAAAATCACTAGCGAAAGGGCGTCTCAATCGAAACGTAGTGAATATTAAAACATCTATTTCGCATTAGCCATTTTTCGTGGTATCAGTTTTTCTATTTTTTTTTTTTGTTTTCGGTTTTATATTTTCACTTTAGATAGCTTTATTTAAAAAAAATACAACTTTTTTATTATAATATTCTGAAGTTGAAACTTAAAAGAGAACGGGGGAACACTCCTCCCCAAATCAGTAGAACCTGTGTTGTTATTTTTATTTACACATACTTCTTAATAACTTATAACAAAACCTAGACCAGAGCACGCTCGTACTAACAATTCACTTCGTTTGACACACAAATTAAGAAACATTACACTCTTGTGGTTATAAACATTGCCGTCAGACGTTCATATCCAGAAATACAAGATCACATAAAAGCCTTTTTCTTTTCTTTTTTACTAGAGCTGAAACGGAATTTTCGCACCTGAAGACAGTATAGAATACAATACTTCTGCTTCATTATATCATATAAGTATATATTGTGGTAAATGTCTTTTATCAAAAAAATACTGCTGCTTATTATACCATATATATATACTGTGGCAATGTGTTTTATCAATTCCATTAGGTGTCTATCAAACAATAAGATACCGTAAAGACTGAAGTAGGGACTTGCGTCATGGCTTTATGCGAAGAATCGTCCAACGACTACCTCTTCCAGCTATAACACATTAGCTTACCCATTTATCACCTTAACCACACTATTATACAGATAACTCCGATATATTACTTTTTGTCACACGCCTGTGCATTTAACCCGAAATCACATACGTCTTGAAGTTCCCCTTGTAACAGAGTTTATGCATCGGGTTTGCTTCGCACAAACCTTAATTTTTCTGTAATATTTATGTGCAGTTTTTTTTACATATGCAAATTTATAAACTTTGGGCTATTGCACTTAGGCCTAATAATAACATGAACCAGAAATATTGTAGATCAATAGGTACATTTTTCAAAAATAACACAGTAAAGTCCCAAAACAAAAGATAAACGTGATAATAAAAACTTAAACTGTTTACATCAAAGTGCAAAAAAATTCACTGTTTTAATGATGTCCTGTAATGCTTTAGGTTTTAAACCCTAATCTTACAGTGGATTAAGTTATTCAAAACTTAGATTCGAGGAAATAAGTGCGCTGCTTGTGACATGCTCGAATGAAGAGGTAAATAGAAATGACAAAAGTTTCACTCAAGTGTACGGAAGATGAGATGAGGTCAATACTTTGGTCAAACATCCCTCGTCAAGATAACTGAGAAGGTTCCTTAAACAAATTTTCTTACCGTCACTTATACGAAAGGTGAGAAAAAAGTTTCTTATGCCAACAACTACTACAAGTATGTGTTACACCAACAACAAGTGTCATCATTTATGTGTTAAAGAGGAAGATAATTTAATTCAATATAAAATACACAGTCATTGAGAATTATAATGTCTCCTGCTGGGTTCCAAAAACCAAGAGAGTTTAAGCATTCAGGAAGAAGCATTGAGAATTAGTCATTCTCGTTATTGTTACAATTATTGTTATAATGAGTCATCACAACACCGGTAGAGCAAAGTGTACACGATTTCCTTTCAAATCTGGCCAGTCAGAAGCATGTCATGTAGCAACACAAGAAGACTAAGTCCTTATATAGTGGTCATAATTTTAAATGTCTTGCTCAGGAAAGTGTCGTGTTTGTTAATTAGATATACCGGAAAAGGAACTTGAATAAGAAAATTGGTTTGTTTAGAATTACTCGCAAAACTACATACGGACTATTTGCGCTAGACGCCCCTAATTTAGCAGTGATAGACTAGGGGGAAGATAAATAGTCAACACCACCCACCGCCAACTCTTGGGCTATTCTTTTATCAACGAATAGTGGGATTGGCCGTCATATTATAATGCCATCGGGAGTGAAAGGGTGAGCATTCGGGTGACTTGGATTCTAACCCACGATCCTCAGATTGCGAGTCAAACGCCTTAACCGCCAAGCTATGCCAGGTCCAAAGAGTAAAGAAATTATGATTAGGTTTTCTTTATTAGGAACTACGTTCAAGACATTGTGGAGAGAATGCATGGCCCAGTTGCAGTTACTAAAATATTATATCCTTTTATAGAGACTATCGGATCAGTGGTATTATTAATGACGTAACTATAGAATTATCAAAAAGATACAGAAAGTTTCTTCAGAATTATAAGAATATAAATCTTCGAGTAGCTTTATCAGGGGATCTGGGCGTGGCCCGTTATTTAGCGTAGCTTAGTTATCATGGTTCGCGTCCCGTTGCCGCACTTTGAGGCCGTTGGTGAGATATAAAAGACATTGGTAAGATCCTTTTAATCGTTAGACAAGAGTTGGTGGTGGATGCTGTTGACGAGTTGCCTTCCCCCTAGTCTGTCAGATCAAAACTAGGAACGGCTATGTATAGATAACTTTCTGTAGCTTCGCGCGATAAGCCTAAAAAAACCATAAGATTTTTGTTCTTTTTTTTTATCCAGTATCTTTGCTTTGTTTGTGGTAGCCGTTTCTTGAAACATAATTAGGTATCGCTGATGTGTCTGTATAACAGTCTTTGATGTTCCCTGCGTCTTACTGATAGTGATCACCGTGTCTCTATGATATACTGTTTATTACATGCACAGTGTGTGATATATATCTAATTTTTTGACGAAATTTAGAGACTTGCGATTTCACTGTAGTAATTGTATCTGATAAGGTATAATATTTTTTAAAACTACTGTAATGTTTAATATATGTAATATTCTTCTAAGTTTTCCCTGAAGCCCTGCATGCCGAAGAAAAATAAGAGATCCCATTCATATAATTGCTGCTTAATTCATGTGATTTTGGGATCGAAACCCGTCACCAAACCTGCTCGTCCTTTCTGCCGTTGAAGGAGGGCGTTATTATGTGACGGTCAATCCCACTATTCGTTGGTTAAGAGTAGTCCAAGAGTTGGCGGTGGGAGGTGTTGACTAGCTACCTTCTCTAGCCTGTCACTTCAAAAGTAAGAATGGCTAGCATAGATTGCCCTTGAGTAATTGTGCAAAATTTAACAAAAAAAACAACAACAACAAAAGCATTTGATTTATCCATAGTGTAAACCTGTTCATTGTGTTTAGTGCATCATTTTTGTCGAAATAATCGATGTTCTTGAAAACATTCTCAAGATATCTAAGTTCGTTATTCGAGATGTAATGAAAAACATTCATTCTTGGCTCTAGGTTCAAGTATTTGAATAATTCCAGTTTTGACAAGAAGTGGATGATGTGATCAAAAGTTTAAATATTTAACTGAATGAGCGTGCTTGAAATATACTGCAGTAGTCAGATTTCGTAGATTCCTGATCCAAAGCATCAAGTAATATAAAAGTATTCTTGATACTAAGTTATATAGAAAATATTATATTTTTATTAGCAGCTCAGATTTTCTTAGAAGTTTCTAAGTTATACTTCATCATATGGACAAAAAAACAAATCTATCGTCTACATATTTTAACCAAGATATTTTGGTAGAATGACGAATTCAAAATGCAGCACGAATGTCTTTGCTACCACAAATAACTACAGGAGATCAAAAAGTGGCACGAATATCTTTGCTACCACAGATGACTATAGGGGATCAAAATGTGGCACGAATATCTTTGCTACCACAGATGACTATAGGGGATCAAAAAGTAGCACAAAAATCTTTGCTACCACAAATAACTACAGGGGATCAAAATGTGGCACGAATATCTTTGCTACCACAAATGACTATAGGGGATCAAAAAGTAGCACGAATATCTTTGCTACCACAGATGACTATAGGGGATCAAAAAGTAGCACGAATATCTTTGCTACCACAAATGACTATAGGAGATCAAAAAGTAGCACGAATATCTTTGCTACCACAGATGACTATAGGGGATCAAAAAGTAGCATGAATATCTTTGCTACTACAGAGTACTATAGGGGATCAAAATGTGGCACGAATATCTTTGCTACCACAGAGTACTATAGGGGATCAAAATGGATCATGAATATCTTTGCTACCACAGATGACTATAGGAGATCAAAATGTGGCACGAATATCTCTGTTACCACAGGCAACTTTATGGGAATCTTATATACTTGTCTAATAAGTTAATAATGTTTGAGATATTGATATTTGTCGTTAGTGGATGTAACTTGTTCCCACTCAACCATTTATTTCTCGTGTTTTCTTTGGCTGTGTCTAGGTAAAAATGAGACAACATCTAAACTGGTCGATATTAGAAGTTGTCTTGTTAGATACGTGAATCTTTTTTAAAAACAAATATTCAGAATTATGTCTCAAAGATTTAAGAATGTTGGAGATAAAACAGATGTATTGCACGTTAGCGAAACAATAAAGAGTAGGTTTTAGTATCCTCGGTAAATTTTAAAGCTGTGGAGAAGAAGAATGTCTCTTATGTTGTTCCATCTTTATTTCAGTTTTGTTCTTCAGATTTAAAACTTATTTATTTTGTTGCTTTTCCACGTGTATCCAATCCTGCACCTTCCTTTCATAATCAGGCCGACTTAATGAATTTTCCTTTCTTCAAGTTTCATATAGCGTAATGCCCTTCTTTAGTTATAGGTTCCTTTGCGATTTTGTTTTTGTTCAATTTGTGACCTTCGAACTTGAAAGCACAACTTATTATCTGCAACATTGAATTTACTTGTTACTTTTTAAGTAGAAGCTGTGATATTCCTCTAAATTTTTTATCGCTCGTCGAGTTTTTTTTTTTCTTTTACTTTCTTAAGTGGAAGCTGTAATGTTTTTGTAACGTGTTTTATCATTGGGCAGGTTTTTATTTTATTAAGCGGAAAAATAATGCTATATTGGTGAAAAAGAACGTATTTTACTTCTTCAACTGATAGTTTTGCAACTTGCATGGTTTCACGAGCTAACGTTAACCAAGCGATATTCCTAACTCACAAATAAAACTTAACAGTTACTTTTTAATTGTCCTCTCGTATTTGCGATGGAGTTTTAAAACTGTTTGATTAACAGATTCGCCAACTCGGTAATCGATCGATACCATAATTATAGGTTCACTTACTGACTCACTGCCTTACAAACTCAATGACTAAGTAATTATTCAACAATCTTCTGGTGTTTAAATATTGCTACTTATTTTTCCCTAAGGTTTTTAAAAATTCGAGACGTCGCGGGTTCATCACGTCAAGTCAATTATTGATCTCAGAAAACTTATAGACGCCCCACGTCGTTATGATGTCATGACAAATTCCTTCTAGCAACAATACAAAACGTCTAAATTAAAATATTAAAAACATAGCCTACCACAATATCACTATACGGTACTTGTTTGAAGCTGGAACAAAATTAAGTCCAAGAGAGAGAGAGAGAGAGAAAATATTTATTTCATAGTAACTAAGATACTTGACAAGTAGGAAGATGATTAACATGCTCTTTCTGTTGTAACAATTACCTGAAAGTAACAGCTTAAATTTATGACAGCTTTTTAAAACCATCTTAGCTTTTTTGTCTTCCTAATATTTATTTCTGAAAAAGAGAGTTTCCAATATTTGTCAATTATTATACTTATAAATTCGCGCTAAGCTCTAATTTCAATAATTCTCATGATGTTTGTATGATACTCGAAATCAACAAGAGATTTGACTTATTTGCATAATTTACATTATTTTGTTAATTTCATAGGAAAAACTTGACTTCTCTAATGTCAAGTACTAGATATTATTTCTCAAAGAAAAGTTTACTTAGAACATTTTATGATTATCTAGACTTTCTTACTCAGAAACTGGTAAGAAACCTTTGTTCATTGCAATTACAAATTCTAATGAGGAAAGTACAATAGGTTTTAAATCTAACTAGCTGTAGTATGCAGGCATACCATGGGTTTTCTATCCCTTTAGCTGATATGTAAATTTTTCAAACTTTCTGTACAAATTGAGTTTTGTTCTTAATATAGAAAATTGGTTGAAGGAGGCACTAAGTTCTTCTTACCCTAGTTATTCACAGAACTAGGCCAGTCAGCAAGGGAATGACGTGTACTTTCTCATGGGAAAGATAGCGTAAAGTAGGCCACATTGTATAGATATCGTCAGTGATATTTTCAACTGGCAAGTTGGATGATGCCCTAGGGATATAACATCCATTATTTTGAAGTAAGAGTGACCATTAATCACGTGGGTAGCTATTAATATATAATATCACGTATTCTTAGGCTGGAATGACGTGAAATAGCACTTTTTGAGAGAACTTACACTCGAAATTAACAGCTTGTCTTGATACAGCATGATTCAACTTATCTGTAATTTTAACGCGGACTCTTAAAAGCCTTTACATAGTTTAACACAGAATTCCCATTTCTCTCCAGTAAAGACCCTATACCTACACTCGTCTTTACCATTGGTTGCTATTTGAGTGTTTTACTGTATGGAAGTTGTGTCCAGTCTCCTTCTTTGTGTCAAACTCAGTCGAGGTCAAAGCAAGTCATGTTTCTGCTTCGCAATACAAGTTCTGGCAAGCCTCCATATATTCTGGTAGTTCCAACTCTATTACTCGACGGACTACTAAGCGAAACTGAGAATACCACATAGCCTAATGTTGGTATTTTCAATATATGTTTTTTACAAAATACAGAATAGGCTGTCTATAATGAGTCGATAACTCATAATGCAAAAGAAAAAGATTGGAAATCACTATGACTACAGCGATTTTAGTCGTTTCATATAAGCCTATTAATCTATAATTTTCTTAAGCATGTTCTCACAACTTGTTGCCCCCCATTGGCACAGCGGGATGTCTGCGGGTTTACAACACTAGAAACCGAGTTTCGATACCCGTGGTGGGCAGAGCACAGATAGCACATTGTGTAGCTTTGTGCTTAATTCCAAACAAACACAACTTGTTTTTTGATACACAATTGCTCAGTCGTTTTGAAATATATTGGCATTACTTTATATTCATTATAAAGATTACAATTAGTGTTTTGTATATTATCTACCCATCGTTTATGTTTGTGTATTGCTCAGACTATAGTTAATAAATAGTACTGAATTATGTTTGAATTATTTATAAAGTGCAAGTGTGAGGATCCCCGTACAAAAGTTGCTTCAGCCTCCCAAGTTCTTAATCCGGCCCTGGGCTCCATTAAAAAAAGGCCGAACATTTCTTCTAAAACTTCTATTACAGTTTAGTTAATAGCTGTACCAAACAAGCCAGCCCCTATCTTCTTTAAATGTAAACAATCCATTCCAAAAAGCTCCTTTCTTCCACTGAACTGATTCCATAAATCCAACCAGCCAATCAGCTCATCGTTACATACCAACCTAAGCCTAGCATTTAGCCCTAGTGACCTACTTATAACTTCATCTTCACAGTTAATTCTGGGCAGTATTCCTGACAAAATTAAGTTATTGCCTTTTTCTCTAAATGCCTTTGTCAACTCCTTGTACTTATTAAATAGCTTCTCTGACCTACCTTTCCCTACACCATTGGCCCCTACATGCACCATAAGAAAAAATAGTGAATGTCTATGTTGCTATTTTATCAAATATAAATATCTATGAGTCTTAAGCAACAACTGGGGATATGGCTTGGTGAAAACGTAAATTAGTTAGATTTGTGGGATGAGTATAAGGGTATGGATTCATTTAGCAAGTTGGGAAATACTGTTTGTTTGTTTGCCTGTTTGTTGTTAAGCGCAAAGCTACACAATGGGTTATCTGTGATCTGCCCACCACAGGTTATGAAAACACCCTCCTTTTAACATTATAACCCTTGAGACTTACCACTTAGTCACCGGGGTCGAGAAATACTGTGTTTGAGAAAACGCTAAGTACATTTATCAGATAATGTTTAAGTTTCGTTTAGATTGAAGCTACAGTATTATTTGACTTTAGAATATTTGAGTTTGAAGTTCAGATAGAATTGTTTCCAGTTGTCAGAATCAGAGTCTTTAGTTGCTGTTAACGTGTTAGATGTTGATTCCTTGAAGGCTAGATTCACATAGAAAATGCCGAGTGGAGTGAACTAGATTACTCGACATGGAAATAAAATAGCAAAATTAAAACCCTCCAAATCAAGACAGATTACAGATAGAAGTATGAGAATAAGGGTTCCCTCAAAAATAGTGGATGGATGGTGTCCACCCTCGAACTTAACACTGGGTATCTTGATTAGAACCAGTTGTATTACCAAAAACTTTTTGATTAAGAATGAAGTTTCGTATATTTTATATTGCTAGTAATCATGATAAGGCCCATGGTTCTTCACCTTTGCTTTTACACCAGTTATGCATTTGCTCTAATTTCAGCCTCACCAAGTTTCATTAAAATGATAATATCAGTATAGTAAATATTGTTATTTTCACAAAAGTACGTGGTCTGCAACCGTAGCAAAGTATTATGGACAAAACAGTTTTGTAGTAAGGTAGCAGGTCAAAGACACAGTTTGCAAAAGCAAGGGGTCCACAGCATTGAGCCAGTGATTGTTTAATATACGTGTGTAATATAAAGGAATAAACAAAGTTGAGACCAGTTTACACAAAATAAATTACTGTATTAACAAAATAAATCAACACATAAATCCAGATAAATAAAATGAAAAACTATAAGTACACGAAAAACGAAAATAATTAATTTCATACATGAAGCCGGTTTGAACTATATAAACAACTACATTCAAAGATTTTCTTGTCAACTACAACTTAACCCTTTGAAACCCGGAGCAGGCTAATATCAAACGTTTCGACTGACTTGACAGGGTCCCCTGGTGGGACATCGATAAGTCTACTTACAACGCTACAATCTAGGATAAAATTTCTCGTGGTGGATAGTCCAATGTGGCTTTGCTCTAAAACAAACAAACAAAAGACTTGCAAGTTTAATGTATAAAAATATTAAAACCTACAGGTAACAAACTAGACCTGAAGGTTGAAGGAGAAGGAAACTGCTATAACTGTGTAGAACATAGACATTCCATCCGAGACTGTGACGAATTAGTTGTCAATAATGAACCAATGAAACAATATATTGAGGATGAAAATATTCCAGCTGCCTCCATAGAAATAAGATGTGTACTATTTAAAGAAAAAAATCCCAAGCATCAACTGATTTATTAATGTGAAGCCTTGCAGAACGTTGATTGACACTGGTTTTACAACTTCACTTGTTCAACCTGATTTGGCAGTTAAAGGTGGGAAATTACATCCGGAGATAAAACTAGAAGTGGATTGATGAGAACAGCAAGTGGTCATAACATTCCAGCATGAGGAGAGTTGGAAGTCACTCTCACTGTTGGAGATTTCTCTACAGAACATGATGAATGGATAATTCACATCGAAGAAGAGTGGATATTGGGAGCGGACTTCAAACAGAAACATAGATGTGAGGTTAGATTAGCCTCAAATAGGTTCACAATCTGTATCCAAGAAATCTCCATGCACTATACGACAGTTACACAATCAGAGATTGGCCTTCAGATGACAGCAAGGACTGATGTTCAGACTAATGAAAACAGCCAACCTGGAGTTCAAAAGAGTATAATCCAGAAGAATAGGTGGACCATCCATCGTGATCGTCTTTGGAAACACGTCAACAGGAGAACAACCAATTGCTTAGCTTCAGTGTACGTCAAGCTGTTGGAGAGCCTGATATTCCTGTCCAGACTATCAGGGTTGGACCCACTAGTGAATTTCCTTGACTATCTACCCGCAGAGACCCCCTTCCCTCTAGTGAAATTAAAGGAAGTGACGATACCATCACATCTTCGTACCATAAGCCACTGGAAAGAAAGCATTTGGAGAATGAACAGTTCAAAGACAATAAATAAGATAACAAAGAATATTATGTCTAGTAGTCACGATTTTTTCTACTTCGTTTAACACATTTAGATAATAGTTTGTGATTGTAATCTAGCTATAAATACTGATTTTTCGTTAACGGTAAATAGTGAATTTATTACTAATTATGTAAGCTTAATATATTATTATTTTATTTGAGTATTAGAACTGTTAAAGGAAGGGAGTAGTGTTTTATGCTGTTTTTATTATATTATAGTTTAGCCGTTTTGTATTTTTTGCTAGAAGACAATTTAGAATGATGTAATGATGATGTATGACACCTAGAAATTTTCTTTGCTGGATTTAACATGATGTGCATTTGACGTCTCATGTTTTCTAGAGGTTTGGAGAAAATGAATATTTTGGCACCTGATGATGACAAAACCTTGTCGAAACGTTGTAAATTTGCTGTTATGTTAAACTTATGTTAAAGTTTTTCTTCATTACCCATTCAAGCCGTCTCCAGCCATTATTAATCTCAAAGTGGGTTCCTCGTCATCGAATTCGAACCAGGTAGTTGTTGTAGGCGAGTTAATAAGATAGTGAGCCAGTTAACCTGTGAGTTAGTTGGCTAGTCAGTGAGTGAATTAGTCAGTTCAGTACTGTATTTTGTAAGGTTTTGTATAGATGCAAGAGGAAATTTAACAAGTAAATGGCTGTAAAGTTTTATTTCTGAATTAGGCCTATCAAACGAATGTAGCATGTAGAACGTTATTAAAGAAATAAATAACTCGTTACAAATAAGTGGACTGGACTTTGCATTATTTTTAGCGAGTAATAAAAAACGCCAAACCATACGAAACCGTTACAACAATAGATTGCTGCCTTAGAAGTTCATAGATACTTTGTGACTTAAGAATACAACTGAAGTATGTAACCTTTACCTGTGAAAAAATTAGACGGTAAACATGAATGTGAGTAATTTTATATAGACGCAGAAACTGAAAGTGAGTTTAGAAAAGTTATCTGAATAAATATTTATTATATACTAGTTTCAGCTGCTATAATGATAACCTCGTGTTGTATTTACACAATGTTTCTGTGTCTTAATAAGAGCGCCGTGATTTGAAATACTCCAAGTACGTAAAAACAAGACTGCACCAGACGTTGAAGAAAAGTATCAGAAAGTTTGCATAATGATAAAATTATGCAATACACATTGTTAAAGTCTCTGTGGTATTTTAAGAGGTGAAGCATAACTAATTAATTACTTTAAATTCTAAGTGACAATTACCCAGTTTATGAATAAGGATTGTTGTGATCTTGACTAGAATGCAAAAAATAGACATTTTCCATGCTTCTTAAGATGTAAGGTTGAAAAGAAGATATATGTATATAAGCAAATAGTGTACTTTAAAAGTCTTCTTCACATTTAATTCATACAGTAATAAAGGTGGTGGGCAGAGCACAGATAGTCCATTGTGTAGCTTTGTGCTTAATTACAAACAAACAAACAAATATAACAGTAATAAAGCTAGATATTATCATTTTAAATATAAAACATTTTTAATAGATGGCAGCACAGTATTGTAACAGCACGTGGTTCAACGTTACAATTCAGAATCTCGAGGAAATGTCAGTTGTAAGTACGATGTCTGTTGTTAAATCACATTTTATGTTATAATATATCTCCCGATACTTAATACACATATAAAATAATCATTGCTCGTGTAAAATTATATATTAATTTCACCCAACTTAATAAAATATGCTTAGATCAGAGTATCAATGAAATCTTGAAAATTCTTCCACAGTTACAAATAGTACCTTTTTAAATGAAGCAAAGGCTCAGAGTTTTTTATTTGAGAAGTGTATTTTCTTATGATAATCAATTTAATTTATAATTAAAACAAGTCAACACATAAAATATAAAACAAGTCAACTACATAGAATTAAAAACTGAATACAAGATATCTACCCGAAGTAAATCGATTTCATTAAATTTTGTTTCTTTCAGGGTGATTAAGTCCAACAAAAAATATAGGCAAATGGTGTTTATTTTAACAACTCTTAGTGACTTTTCTCTCATTATAAAATAAAGTCTTCATTTTGAAGAAACGTTTAAATATGAACATAAGTTTCACGGTTTAATGTTATATAAAAGTTTTCATCCACTTGTAACGAAGAACATACATAAAAAATTATTTCAGCAAGTAATACAGTTCTTGTAGCTATGCTTCTCCTTTGATTTTTTAATTGGTTGGTTTGGTTGTTGTTAAGCACAAAGAAACACAATTGACTATCTATAGACTTACTGCTAAACGACTGGGGGGACTGATATTACAAGGATTTTTCAAATATGTGTTTTAGTGATTAATTATCTAAATACCTTCCCGTCCAAAAATTCATAAATGACTATGGTGTCTGTTTGTTGTAAAGCACAAAGCTACACAGTGGGCTACCTATGATCTGCTCACCGAGGGTATTGAAAGCCCACTAACTTACCCCTGAGCCACCGGGGGGCGACTGACGTGTCATCTCTTAGTAATGCAGAAAATATTTTTCCTCAGTCATGGCATTGAACATAGTTTTGCTAGCTTAAATTCGCCAAACGTAAAACAAAACAATCTTGCTTATGATTTGGTTTCAATAGATCATATGAAATATGTTGACTATGTTGATCAGAACTAAAAAGTAGATTATAGATTAATTAAGTCGGTTCTGTTTAACAAACTGGTTAGAAGTGCGTAATGTCCCAAATCAACACTCAAGAAACTAAAACATAAAACGATTTTAATGCAATGAATCATTAATTAAATATCCTCGCTATTAAGCATTAAACGTTAGAAAATAGCATACCTATTGCGCCTGAACAAATGATCTAACAACAATACGTTGTTATCATATAATTACAAAACTGGAAATTAGCTGTCAGCTATAACATACAGAAATGAATGAGAGATGAAACTGAATTTAAAGCACATTTAAATATCAATAAATAGATAAAATTCACACACACATATCAGAACTTTTCCTCGAATTCTATGGATATTCTCAAATTTATATAAAAATCACAATCAAATAACCTCATTATAGGTTCGTGTTGGAACTCCCAATATTCAAGGGAATGATTCTGAAGAGCATCTTTACAGGTGATTGAGTACATTATAATATCTTCGAATTTATTCAATCTCTTAAAGTACACACTTTGATAGCCAAAATTCATGTTGAGGTAAAACAATACTGTAGAAAATATTTCATGGTTTAATGTCAGAGGAAAATAATTTTTAACCTTAGAATAACTTTATTTTATTCAGATGGCTTTATTTTTAAAGGCTTTTATATATGTTGAGCGAGGCCTAGAATATAGGAAAAAAGCTAAAGTCATAAATTGCATCATTATTAAATTTAATGAAGTAAAGAACTGAAATATTTAGAAATTTGCCTACAATTTACAAAATTAGGGAAAGTAGAAAAGAGATGTAGCATGTTTCATTTAAATAGCTCAGTCTTAAAGAGTACAATACCCTATACCAAACAGCGTAATAAATCTGACATCATACGCATACTGACTTATTGTATGCAGATACTATATACTTTATTCTTTTATAACGTATATATATTATCTACAAAATTCTAAAATTTTGCTAAGCTCTAATTCTAGGAATCTAAACCCAGTTCAGATCAAGCGATAAACTGCTGCCTGAGATGTTACTATTTGTAGCTTGACTGGTTACGGAACCCATAAACTGTTTCAATGATACTTGCATGGTGTCTTTATTGATCTTGTGTTTAGAGGAGACCTTGGAGAATTGATATTTCCGTACTTTGGGACACTTTTTCTGATTAATCACTTACAGGAAGAATGCGCTCTTTCAATACAGTTTTGGCGCTTTTGTAGAGATTATAGTCTTACCTTTGAAGATTGCAAACAGTTGTCTATCCTAAAAGAACCAGGAATCGTCCTTGTCTGGCCAAATTTCGACCAGGTATACATTTATATAATTTAAATTTTCCTTCCACTTGGCTGATCACTTGTGTTTATGTTAAACTTTCGTTTATTTCGTTATTTTCTTTTTATTTAATTATCTTCATTTTAAACCCGTGTCTTGTCTCCGTTTCGTCAGGTAACTGTGTGTAGATATGAAGTTGAAATATCCCATTATTTTATACTTTATACATATTTAAAATTGATGTCTTCTCAAATCATCCTGTGATATTTTCATGCTTACTGGCTTCCCATCGAGTAAGTGAATATAGATAGAATATAGAATCGAGAATATAGATAGTCTTGGTAAAAAATATATTTTGGAGTGAAAATTTAAATTTCTCTGACGATGAGTGAGTTTGATACAAAAAGACTGGGTACAAGATAAACACGGTGAAGATATATTTATTTTACACACTCAAATACAATAAAAGTTAAGAAAACAAGTTTAAAGCTTGGAGTCTTTGGAGAGAGAGATCTACAAGTTAAAGCTTTGTTCAAGGTAGATTTGTAGTTAAAATTAGGTGGTAAAAGTTGGAGTTTAAAGTTATTTCAGACTGAGAAAACATGTGGGGTATTCTGGTATCACATTGATTTCTCTTAGAATAGCCTACAGGAACTACAAAAACAGAAGAAATCCTTATATACTATAGTATAAAGACGTGTCGTGGGTTATATGCTACTGACTGCGTCCTTACCCCAAAGAAAGAGACTGGGCACAGTTTTTGCAAACATTTACAATATTTGTTATTAGCACAATGACCGTCAAGTTAAAACAATAGTTAAGCAAGTGTTTGTGTATGCTTGACTGGAGAGAGAATAAGAGAGCTTTATTCATGCTCTCTCGCCAGTAAAATTCTAGCTTACAAAATGCTAGAGTTAAATAACTATGATTTATCATAATGTAATCTCTAAGTCTTTGTGAATAGTAACATGCATCTCTCTCTTGCAACATCTAGCAAAAAATATAATAAATGTAAAGTAAAATCTGGCAAAAAGTGTATCTTAAACAAAGAAATCTAAAATGCAATCTTTCTTAAACAAAGAAACCATCATAATATACAATTTTTTTTCTCTAGACGCATGTAACATCCACGTTACTGAGGACCACTACCATGTCAATAAGAGGTGATGCAATCTTGGTCTATCACATGGTTCGCTACCAGGACAGGCCACTGTTTCTATCTTTAAATTTTTCTATGCCACAATGATCTCCTCTAATGGAAAATACAAGTGCAAGTGACAATCTTGGTAACTAACCTATTCCTGCGAATGACAAAGATTAGGAAAACTTTATAGTTCCCCTGGACAATGTTCAATATTAAGCACAACCCCATAAATAAACTGGAAATTTAAACAGTCTATTTGGCAGCTAAAAGGGGGGGGGGGCTAAATATGCCACATAACACACATGACTTTGTATACCAATAACAACAGTGCCATTCTTCTCATAGTTCAAGCACTCTCAATAAAAAATAAGGGATATTGTATTCTTGAGGCATCACCTGACCTGCCAGTGGTAAAGATCACTGTCTATTTCGATGCAGTGTTTTCGATATTATAGTAATATTTCCACTAGTTTGTTTTGTTTTTGAATTTCGCGCAAAGTTACACGAGGGCTATCTGCGCTAGCCGTCCCTAATTTAGCAGTGTAAGACTAGAGAGAAGGCAGCTAGTCATCACCACCCACCGCCAACTCTTGGGCTACTCTTTTACCAACGAATAGTGGGATTGACCGTCATATTATAACGCTCCCACGGCTAAAAGGGCGAGCCTGTTTGGTGTGACGGGGATTCTAACCCGCGACCCTCAGATTGCGAGTCAAGCGCCTTATCCACCTTTTCTATGTTAGCAAGTTCCACGTGAAGTGCCAAATTTTTACGATTGGAATAGTCAGTTTAATATCAAGCCAAAATTAAGCATTTACGTTAGTTATTAAAATATTAAATCTTTCACCAAGTAAAAAACAGCCACATAGCAAAACCGGAAAATGTATGAACTTACAGTTATGGAAGCACAATATAAAACTATATCTGGGACATAATAGTGTTAAGCTATATAATTAACCTGATAGAAAGTGACCTCTAGTAAGCAAAAACAAAATACACATTATAATGCTTTGATATTTGAGTTTTCATTGATCACGAGACGTTGCTAGGGCGTATTGTGTAAAGTTTTGCTCACACACGATAATACTGATGGTACGTTGTTCAACGAGCATTAAATCTAAGGCAGTACTTGAAGCTAACAACTAGTGTTTATGTGTTCCGTAAGTAAGTATACTCTATTCTTTCTCTAATGCTATTTTCAAAAAGAGTATTGGTTGGAATGCTTAATATAGCTGGTTATATTATTTCAAAATTTTTATTATTATTCTTTAACTATAGATATTATTTTGCATTGCTATTTCAGTATATTAATTTAGGACTAACCTACATTTTCTAAGCTGGCCGAACCTCGTGAGAAATTATTGGGTTTATGGCCGAAAATATCGTTAACAGCGAGAGTACCCGACTAATGAGTTAATGCATTCTGATCTTTTTAAGTAAGAACGCAAGACCAGAATATTAATTAGCTATGCTCATTACCGAGATGGTATTAATTTCTATATTTTGCCTTTGATCTAAGTAGGTGGCTTATTCTGACCGGAAGTTAATATTAGTTACGCTATACGTAAATCAGAATGCCTTGAATCGTCTGTTAGCATGAACTTTTTGTAATTAATTCAAATAACTAATTTAAAAAAACACATAAGGGTAATACATTTATGTTTGTGTGGTTATTATGGGGGATCAGCCTTTCTATGTGTTTCATAACTTAAAAAACATACATGTATTGAAAATTAATATGGCAGTATTTTAAAGAGTATTATATAAACTCTAAATTCATTTTTATAAAATTATTTATACAGAAGAAAGTAAAAATATATGGATTTCTGCCAATGTTCCCATGGTAAGAATTGATGATGCTAAAACAGAGAACTCGTAGTTTGTGTTATTGAAGCTTATCTGTACGTGCAATATCATTATAAATGTTATGATGGTGTGCATGCCTTTTATAAGACGGCGAATAATGATTACAATTACATTTCTCACAAGACATTAGTATTAGGCCTAATGCATTTTAATTGATTCCCTTGGGGCTTTTCAAAAATTAGAAAAGTGTATAATAATAGTATTCCTAATCCAACCATACTACATTTGTCATATCTATCCCTAAGAGACTAGATTAAAAATATAGTATATAAAAATGCATTAAGCCTACTACTAATGTATTATGAGAAATATTTTTATAACTGTGTTTACGATTTAGTGACTATATATGCACTTAAACATCAAAGGAAAAACAGAGCTCGTATTCTAGTTCTTAACGTATTTAGGATTCATTTTCCGAACTTATTTTCACTTTGATCTTATTTCGAATGCTTTTTATGTAAGTTATTCCCGTTCGATGGCGTATCAGCTGCTGCTAGGCAACCTATATAACCTTAACGTTTTAGTACATACTGATTCGTTCGTCTGGTCTTTCACGCGCATGAGTGGAATAGTGTTCGTTTTTTCTTTTTTTAACCTACACTGATTCTAAGTTTCGTATTATAAGTTCTAGCATAAGCACGTTAACAGACAACGACTTTGATTCCGATTTATTGTAATATTATTACTAAGTTTAAGAACGCAGTCAAACGTACTCTTGTTGAGT
Organism: Limulus polyphemus; assembly: GCF_000517525.1. Lineage (NCBI taxonomy): Eukaryota > Metazoa > Arthropoda > Merostomata > Xiphosura > Limulidae > Limulus > Limulus polyphemus. The sequence continues at coordinate 548,072 of NW_013665712.1, forward strand.
CCAAAACCTATGAAATAGACACACTATTCAGCTAGTCCTTTAAAATATTTTATGTGCACAATAATTAGGAAATTACACAGAATATTTGATAGTTGTAATTGGATGAATAAGTCCGCTTTTTAAAGTTTTAGTTCTTGCCGGTGACAATCTTGGTATGATGAGTGGGACAAACAGAATATCTGTTCCTCCAGAGTTAACGAGCATTCTCCTTGAATTTACAGTCAATGTCCTTATTGAAAGGCCATCAGATATTGTGAGTTATGCTGTTAATTATTTTACGAAGCTTCAGACAGAACAACAGCAAAATGGTAGTAAAAAAACAGCTTTTCAGGACGATGCAGAAGTCAGCGAAGATGACGATATTCTGGATGAAGAACCACCAAGTAGGCTAACCCTAACATTTTGTAACATCGATTGACATTTATTGTTTGTAACGTTTTTTAGGTGTAAGCCTAATCGGTTGGGTTAGGACTAGGCAATACATCTGAGATCAAAGTTTGTTTGCCCGTTTTGACATTATATATACATGATAATTGATGCAGTAAGGCTAGAATTTCATTTCAATTTTCATGTATCAACTCATGGGATGTTTTTAAAGTTTAACTGAATGAATGAGATCAAAGGATGGTGAAAGAAAGGCGTGAGACTGAGAGATTGGATTAGGAGAATCTGCTGTTTCAGAATTCAAGTGTTTGTTTTTCGTATCCCTTATTTGTTTGTTTATTAATTTTATTTCATTTATAATTCTACTGCGTTCCAAACTTACAGATTTGATGCCATGGTGGGTAGCCTGCCTAGTGTAATTTGTAGATATGTTAATCTGGTTTGCATTGTATTACAATATGCAATTTGTTTTAATTACCATGATCATTTAATGTCAGCTATATACTAAATATATATGCTACAAATGTATAATTGTTAAATATTTATTGCAGCAAAACTAACATTCAATAATCATTCAATATAAGAATAGTAATTAAATAAGCTTGCTTAATAATAACTACAGTATTTAATGTTTAGATAACTCACAGAAACTGCTTTTCTATGTCCTCACTCATGGCAAAATTTCATATTGAATTCCATTCAAATATATAACTTACAATCTTGTTATACATGTCTGTCATTTACCCACATCTTTAGAGGATATGCCATACATTTTTAAACACTAAATAGTAAGTGTTAGACTAATTTTGTTTGGCCATATGTTCTTGTTAAACATTGCTTTTCTCAGGTTGTAAAACACTAGTATTATTATTATATTTGATAAGAAATAATCTGCCCACTTCAACTTAGGCATATGAATAGTATGATAGTTTTTCTAAAGACACATTGAAACTGATTTTTAGCTTAGAATATTTGATACATTCAAATTTACATTTAAAAAAATTTTTTCAACATTTGACAGCATTCCAGCCTTCTTACTATAGATAAAAGAACTGTTTTAATGTATCAGTAACTGATACTTGGGCTATTGATATATATATATATATCTATACAGTTGTGAACTGGTAAGGTTGATATTCAAGTATAAGTAAAAATAAGCTCTAACACCTAGATTGAGACTTTTATTGACTCATTGCTTTTTTTTTTCCTACGATTATTGGAATAGTTTATCAAATGAAGTGTGTATGTATGTATGTGCATGTGTTTACATAAAGTGTATATTGTTCTAACCCTTTGTATAAGAAGTACCACATAGTCTTAAAGGTATATGCTAATAAATCCTTTCAACTGGACTGACATGAGATATTCTTGTTGATAGTTTAACATCAAGATTTGCTAAACATAGGTATTTTTTAGAAAAAATGTAGAATGCTTTAAAACGGATTTTACAGGGAGCTGGGTTATTTAGGTAATGTATTGGATTGCCTTTAGGAATTGAAGTATCTATTTTTAAATCTTTTTTTATTTTTTTCAAACCTATATTTATTTGCAAGTATGTTGTAAAACTTCATCCACTTTAAAATTTATTTTATGTTAATGAAATAACACACAAGAAAAAAGATTCCACATTATCTTTATGAAGAAATGATTCATGTACAATTCACGTAAAGTAAACACAGCCGGACTATAGAAGATAACCATGTGTACAGGTTTTGTCTAGAGCAGGAACTAGCAAACACCCTGTTATAGTTACTTGTAAATATATTAGTGAGAATAACATAGATATGGTACTGTGAATAATTTTATATTTTCTGTAATAAATGTTCTTTTTTTTATTCTGTTACAAGAATGTGGCCCATACCAATTCACTAAATAAGAAACAAGCAAATATGTACAAATTAGAAAAACCTAATCCCTCACATAATTTTCTTTTTTCTACTTTTCTTTTGTTCACAACCACTGTTTTTTTTCAGCATATGGTGAAATTTGACATGCCCCCTGTTGTTGACACGTGTAACCTCTAACAACAAAATATGGAATGATTCTTTTGTTAGGTCCTTTTGTATACAATAAATATGTGGAAATACCAGACAGTTATACACATCGCAAAAAAGTAGTATTTGTTGTTTTCTTTAAAACCACATAGATCTATGATCTCTGTGGTTGAGCTAAAATTTGAGTTGGATTTCTATAACCCCAAAAATATGCTTATTTAACTATTTTTGTCAAATTATTTTTTGATGATAACTTTAAAAGTTTACATATATTGAAGGGGATTTGTCACACATTATGACTATTTCATTTAATGTCATCTAATTAATCAATAAAATACTTAAACGTTCCTAGAAAAAATTATTAAAAGTACAATAGTTGTTTCTTAGTCTTTTTTTTTGTTTCAAGATGATAGAATAGATCTTTGTTTTGTTTTAGTAGCTTTTTTAATTAAAGGTGCCGAGTTGTATTTACATGTGTAAATATCAATTAAATAAGATTATTTCAAATTTTACTTTATGTTTGACTAGCATTCTAGAATCTGATAATCTCTCATGGTCACCAAACACACCTATTAAACTATAAGTGTGTCATTTCTGGTTGTAAACTTCTCCAATTGAGCTTTGTAAAATACAGTGTCATGGCAGAATTAAGTATTATTGTTATGAAATTTTCCTAGTATATCATTAAGTGATCTCATGATAGTGATTAATCTTCTGTGACAATGATTATTCTAGTTTTGCTACTTGGAAGGTATAATACTATATTTTGTGATAATCTGTCTTAATCATTAGAAATTTTTTCATTAACTTGTATTTAATGTTTTCTAAATAATGATAATTGTTCTCATATAGCACTATGATAGATTGAAGTAAACGTTTCTTTTGTTATAACTTTATTCATTGATGTATTTGATTGTGCCTGTAAACATAGATCATATATTTGGCAGAAACTTTTTGGGTTAAAAATCAGTCTTCATGCAAACTGTATAATATACTAAGTTATGTACATGTTATTGAACTCTTACCAAATTAATAATATATGAAGATGCATATAATTTGAGTAACTTGATAAGTTTTGTTTTAGTCTGAAGAAGTGTAATTAGTTTTTTTAGTTTTTAGGCTACAAATTTTACTTACAAATAATACCCAGATAATTAGAACAAAGTATGGTAACCTCATTGACAGGTGACTCATATGTGAAAATAACACTCATGTTACAAGATGTGCTATAGGAGTGTAAATAACAAGCATTTACATGTAGAATATTTTCTTACTTTTTCAATGAGTGTGTAAATCATCTAATGATTAACAAATACAATCCTCTTAATGTCTCACCTGGTGATGAAAAGGTTTTGGTGTATATGTGTTAAGAACATGAAAGAGATTTCTGTACATGAATAAAAAACAAATATGTATTGTTTTGAGGTCCTTGAGAGTTATAATTTTCTTAACTCCATGAAGGAAATAGAATGGTTATTGATTGAAGCTTGTTTCTGTATGTGGATTTGTCAAAGATGTTTAAATGCATATTTTTTACTAGTATGTAATTTAAAAATGCATAATTCTTTTATAAAAATATATTATTTCACCAACAGTAGGTTTTTGTATTGTTATTGTCCTGAAAAATAATTTGGACATACATTTAATTGTTTAAATTTGTTTTTACTAATGCAAAGTTTTCAGTGTTTAAAATTTTTCTCTTCATAATAGCTCTAAATGTTGTAGTTATTAGGATTTTGACATTATAAATAGAGTTAAGGTAATGTACAACCTGCAGTACATATGATAAAAACCTAAAACTGGTTTGGGAAGTAGAATATTAACTTTGTTGATGTGCTTTATTGACTGTTTAAATATTAGACACTAGCAATGAGCTAGTAACTGCTTAAATGTATTTTCCACAATCACTTATTCATGAAAAGTAGCATATTATTATTGAAATATCCAAAGTCTTAGATGAATTGGTGAGGAACAAACTATTTAAGAAAGAAACTGAATGTATGCGAGTGTGATTACCGTTGTTAGTTTTAGGTTATTTTTAAATTTCTGGAATCTTATTTTTCTTACATATCACAAAAGGAGTGGTATAAGTCTGTTCATGATCTAGAGTAAAAAACAATAGTGGTAAAAAAGTTGTGTGTACACACATATATATATGAATAATATTAAAGTAATTTTAAACTAAGCAAATATTATATATATATATATAATTTGACTTCATTTAAAATGATAATCACTTTATTTGCTAAAAACGTTATTACTAAAGTTCCCTTAAATTTTTTTAGCCATGTCATAGCAGCTCACAGAATTGCTCTGAGGTTTTTTTTTCATGTACAAACTTTTAGCTTAGAGCTCCATCATCTATTGATTGTTTGAACATTTTTTAATCTATTGATCAATTTGAGATCTAATTACAGTTTTGGCCTCAAGAGGTCAAAACATTCTGATTGATATATTTGATCACGCTCAAGGTCTCATAGATTAATTTACTCTAATACTGCCTAAAAGAATTTCAATTTGAGAGTATGCTGGAAGAAATCCTGGTGAATGATAAAACCGAATCTGATATATGCACGCCCTATGCTTGATATTGCTGGCACACAAAAATATAGCTAATAAAAAGAAATAAAAGGCCTCATAGATTAATTTACTCTAATTCTGCCTAAAAGAATTTCAAATGATGTGGCTATTGAGGATTCCCTCTTGTTTATGTTAATTTCCTTCATAAAATTTTTTTACCTCTGAAGAAGATAGGTCCACTTTTCGAAAGCACTCGGGTTATACGGTTTTTATTCATTTCTTTCATAGAACTAATATTGATTAAGTTAGGTTTTTCTTTTTAATGCTGTAATTCATTATTTTTAATCTGTTAGTATTATGTTTGTCACATGGAAAATTTACATGTATCAAATAAATTTTAAGTTGTCTATATAAGTTGAAAAACAACTTTTATTTTCTACATTTTGTGTTTCTTACTTTGCATCTGATTTTGTGTACAATATTCTTAGCTATTTATATTGTTAAGTAATGGGCATATCTATGGAAAATCAAGTAAAAACTGACATTATTTTAGAATCGTGTTATTAGAATAGAGGACCTAGTTTTATGTATTCTTTAATAGTAGGAGTCCAGTTATAAAAGAAAATAAATTATAATGTACTTTAAAGGGTTCAAATTGAAAAGAACTGAAACTGTTGAATTTTTCACAAAAGTAGCCTAGTTCCACAGAAAACAACATGCTTTCTAAGTTTCAATACCAGCTTCATTTAGTGAAAAAAAAATTGTTCATGAATATGAATGTTTTGTTTTTTATATGACTCCATGAAAAACAAAATGTGTATGTACAATTCAGAAAAAATCTATTACATACATACATATATATTGCAATATACAAGGAATTTGTTTATATATAATACATGTATGTTTCAGACTTGTTTTTGTATGTGTCAATATAAAGAAGTGAAACAAAAACATTTTTTTCTATCTTATGAAAAGTGTAACAGCTAAAATAGAACATTAAGATAATATACTATATTATTACTTTGCTTGTAACCCATCTTTAAACTTCTAAATAAATATACTAACATTTTCATTTAGCTACAACTTTTATTTTGATATTGTGTAATTAAGAAAAGAAAAATATTAGAATACAGGATTTTTTTACTTTAGCTAATTTGGAGCTAAAATAATGCTCATTTGAACAAATTTGTGACCCCAAACATTTATAGAAATTTACTCAAAATTCATAACTTTATTATCCTATTGTGTTTGCAGATGAATGAATAGTAATTACTTGGGAAGATACATTCTTTTAGTACTTTTCACATGTCATTTCTTATTTATAACAGATATTGTAAATACATATCTGCAAATGAACAACAGTTTACACAAGATTCTATTCAAAAGATCCTTTGAGGAACTCTGTAATACATGTAGGTGTTACGATTATTCACCACGGATTTGAACAAATATATTCGTTTCAAAGGGTATTTACCACGACTACAAACAGGGATATAATATTTTCCTTCAGTAAAGTGTCTTTTGAAATTTATACCCCGCTCTGAACCTTTTGTGAGTATTATTAGTTTCTACATTTCTTACGTAGTTATGTTAGTTTGCAGGTTAACGACAGTCAAAGTAGACCCTTTTTTTCATGACATACACAAAGCATTCGTTCAGTTCATGATGTTTTATACGAGAGTAGGAGCTTCGTTTAGCCTAATTGTATTTACAAGTTTTATGGTAGGTGTGATTGTCTTGTATTCAAGAGCCCATCAAAGAAGCTATTCTATATTTTGTTGTCAGAAGCTGACTGTGTCAACAAATGGGAGCGTGTAAACTTTCAACATTCACTGATAAGACTGTTCTCTGATGTATACAGTTGTAACAGGCGGCATTTTAATAATCCGTTTGTTACTGTTTTTTCATTTTTTTTTATTTTACGGTATTGCATGCGACATGAGTAAGGAATTTCTATTATAGGCTTAACTATCGCAGTATATGATATTCATAGGTATATATATATATATATTACTTGTAAAGTTTTTCGGTGTACAAAACTTGAAGATAGCTTTATATGCGGAAACATCTGTTAGCTGAGTTCTTG
>NW_013665712.1:556055-571491 GCF_000517525.1 Limulus polyphemus
ACACTAATCATAGTAGAACCGTCTGGAAAATGATCTATAGAAGATAGTAGAGCTTATAAAATGAGTCAGATCAACATAGGCCGGTAAGGCAATGACTGATTGACATGTCCTTAAGCCAATCAGGAAATGTCACAGACCTACTGACAGGTAAAACACAGATGGCCCATCGTGTAGCTTTGCGTTTAACTACAAACCTTCCGTATAACGCAAAATGATTTGCATTTCCAAATATTATGTTTAGTGTGTGTATGCTTATTGTAATAAAAAAAAAGACCAATTTACAGAAACAATGTCATCATACACTTTCCATGTAATATCATTGTGAATAAAATTATTTACTTTATTTATTGCTTCATTATCTGATCTGCATAAAGTTTATAAAGAATTGTTACAGTTACAAAACAATATCTGCTACAAATGTATATTAGAAGAATGTGGGTTAATATAAAATATTAGACGTGTCAAACTTTTGGGAGCATTTTTACAAGCATAATAACGTTTATTAGGATTTTCGGTTTCTTTACCAAGCTTACCTTTGTTGTGACAATATAATGATTCCCCATGTAAATGAACCACTTTACATACTAAACTCCAAGGTTTATATTTCTTCATTACTGTCAGTAGTATAGATATATTTTTTTTTTTACCAAACGATGAAGACATTAAAAGTATCTTTTGGTGTGTTATTTTTTGCGTCCTATTGTGTGATATGCAAGTATTATTTTCGAAGTATAGTATTGCTCTTACACCGTTTGAGCATGTTACATCGTCACTAAGCATACTCAGTGCGTATAAAAACTAGACCTGCAAAATTGCATAGAAAATACAGGTTGCTCTATATGTGGAAATTCACTATTTCAAATAGTCGCAATGTTTGGTCACATACGTCTGCTGAACATGAGACCATTCGTAGGTATCACCACTCGTTAAAGTTATGCAAAACTGCAGGAAATACTTTTACTTACAAATTCATTGTGACTTCACAATATCCTTGTGGTCACATGTATATTAAAAGGGATGTTATCAGTTAGGATCTACATGTTGCAGCGCGTTCGTCGCAAATGTGACTACTTGGAAGAGCTAGGACAGCTAAACCCTAAATTTTACTCGGAAATGCTTTGTAAAGTTTCATTTCTTTTGAAAATCCCGTCAGAGCTAGAACTTTGTTGACTGAGTCGCGAGCTTTGTGGAGTGCATGGTAAAATCACTTTATCCAGTTTACTGAAAGCTGGTAGGTAAACAGTTCGTCTATGCTAGATTTTTTGGTTTCATCTATGAAAAATGAGGGTGAGGAAGCTACGGCGGGTGTTTCATTTTTAGCATCAAATGTTGGACTAGTCTTTGAAGTGTGTATACATCCAAATTATCAGTAATTTTCAGATATGTGGAATGAGAATTTTTTCAAGGACTATATATGAGTCTTCTGCTAAGTAAGCAAATGTGCAGTTCCGGAGAGTAATATCCTCCCACAAGGCATGTATGACAAATGCGTGGTTTTTGAGTAGCATAGTAAAACTTCGAAAGGTTAGGCCAACATTTCGAAATCAAATTAAGACATGTCTGAACCTTGTGTGCAATGCTTCGCGTGTAGTTTAGTAATTTCAAATCATTATTTGACAAAAGTCTCTGTGTGTACACGCTTATAACTGTCACAACTCTGGACCGATTATCACCAAACCTGCCATTTACCCTTAGGGCCCACCGTGGCGTGACATAGGGGTCGGCGTTTCGAACTAATCTCTGTGTCATCCCTCGGGAGACCCTTTGTCTTCCCCCATGCGTTGAACGGGTACGTTAGCTGGTATCTATATAAATCAAGAACATTACGTAGACAGTAATGACTACCCTCTGTGATCACATGCCCAGAAAGTTTTTACAGGGCAGTTAAGATAATCATATGGGCTTGGCATGGCCTAGTGGCTAGAACGCTCGACTCGCAATCTGAGTGTCGCGAGTTCGAATCTCTATGGTTGCCATCAGGATTATATCTCATGTTTGGTAACTAATCATCAGTTTAGGTCTTCTTATAAAGCTAAATATATGACGTTTGGTAGCTAATCATCAGTTTAGGCCCTCTTATAAAACTACATATATGACGTTTGGTAGCTAATCATCAGTTTAGGTCTTCTTATAAAACTACATATATGACGTTTTGTAGCTATTCATCAGTTTAGGTCTTCTTATAAAGCTACATATATGACGTTTGGTAGCTATTCATCAGTTTAGGTCTTCTTATAAAGCTACATATATGACATTTGGTAGCTAATCATCAGTTTAGGTCTTATAAAGCTACATATATGACGTTTGGTAGCTAATCATCAGTTTAGGTCTTCTTATAAAGCTACATATATGACGTTTGGTAGCTAATCATCAGTTTAGGTCTTCTTATAAAGCTACATATATGACGTTTGGTAGCTTATCATCAGTTTAGGTCTTAGTTGGGATTAAGGTTGTTACGGAGAAAAAGTTCATATAGCGATCATATGCAACCTTTTACCAGTATTTAGAATAAGTTTTAAAAACAACCACCGTGAACATATTAACACTTTGTAATGGAAACTACACGCGGTCGATCATTAGGAGGATACACGCAAATGATTAAAATAAATTGGGATGGGTCTATCAATAATGGCAAATTTTATGGTATATGGTCAGAAGAAGGAGTTACAGGAAATTCCTAAAATCTGGAAATAGATACTTAACCTGTAAAATGTCCAATAAGCACTGGTTTAGTGTATTTTTTCACAGATCCAATGAAATTCTCAAAACCAGTTGGTTTATTAACGCATAGTCCGAACTTGAATAATTTGTCAGTTATGTGTCATTAAAGCTAATAAAATATTAGGTTATTTTCATTTGTTGTTGTATTATGCTTTTTTATTATCAGTATAAGATTTATATAGAGACACATCAATTTTAAAACGTATAATAGCCCGGAAATAGGTTGATGAATCCAAACATACATTTCACGATGATAGTCGAGAGCCGTATACCCCATAGCATTTAAATTGTGGTATATACATATATACATATATATATATATATACTGATTGTACTGGTGACATCGTTGAAACAATTTAAACTTATTATAGATTTAACTGTCATTTTTCACGTTAGTGTACGTATTTAATAAAAACAAATAAAATGTATATACGAATCACTTCGCCTTGACTAGTTATCTTATTTATGCAACAACTTTTTTATTAATAGCGGGCCCTTGAGCCTATAGCCCACATTTACAGGGCCACTTTAATGCAAATGTAATGTTTGAACTAATGTTTTTGACTTTTTCAGTTTAATGATCATTGACACTATAATGCAAATTTTACTCCTTTAACCAAGTTATGAACGCTAATTAGTGGGCCTACTTATTTTCATGCTCTAATGTAAATCAATACCAAATTTGGGAGTACGCGTTCGAGAAATTCCCGTAAAAATATTTTCGCGAAATACCCGGGTTCCCTAAGGGGTTGGGTGGAAAGTTACTTTTGTGCAAACCTAGGGCCCGATACGATTCGTTTGACACCATTTAAAAATAGGTTAAATTTTGGAGAAGTTGTGTGACACAGACACTGAATCTTATTATATAGATGTATGCATTTAGTTGTTGTACGTTATCATGTCTTCATTTTCTTTTATGAGTACTTACTTACATTAACACCTTTAACCTTTTTTCAAGTAATACGTTTTGAACGTTTTTAGGTGTCTTGTTATTGGTGTTTTTTTCCCCCTAAAATTATACTTGAAAGTGATTATGTGATAAACATGAATTTACGTGATATTGTTACACAGTAAAATGGGAAATGAAGTGTTTGTTTTACGGCGATGGTTTTATTACTTGAGCATTCTATCATTGCTTGTAATTACAACACATTTACTGGATTTTTTTTATTATATTGGATTTCCATTGTTAAAATGAAAATCTGGAGCTGCGAGATCAGTGTTTTTCAAACCGTTTTGTTTACAGATCACCTTAATTATTATTATTTAACTCGGGGGATCACATTCCTTAATTATACAACCTTTATACAAACCATCAGTGGTCTGCGAACTGCATGTTGAGAGCTGTTACACTAAGATCATTCCTCTAAGAGAACTTTAAAGATCAACTATCCAATAAATGTTTGTATTAAGTATATACTGTATATTAAAGAAAGAAAAGTTTCCATCAGTTTTTGACCACATAGAACTTTAATACTATTTTACGTGAGATGGTAGAAGGTTCGTACAAAAGTGAATATGCTTGCGTCCTATGGACATACAAATATTAGGCCTTTTTTTTAATATATTTTCAGAGGGAATTAACTCAAAATATAAAAATTACATATTACTATTGCACATGAAAAAATAAAAATTGTCGAACTGCGTTTGACTGCTATTTGCTGCTCGTAAAGTTTTTGCAGTAATAAATGGAAAAACAAAAAAAGACGTTCAACTCCGTCAATTCTATAATTTTGCTTCAAGTACCCGTTTTCGGCCCTAAGGGTCACTCGGGGCTCACTCGTAAGTTTGCAACTCAACATTAAAAGATTTAATATAAAATGTAATTGTAATTCTTTCAGGAATTTCTTTACTCAACATTTTTATAAATTTTATATTTTCATAATATATATTTATTTCACAAATAAAAACTACAAAAAAGTTTGAACTTCCATTTCTATCGTATACCTTGGCATGTGAACTATAAATCTCGCACTTCTAGATATTTTACTTTTTAACACTTTCCTAAGCCTATATTTAGTTCTAATCAAATTACATCATTTTCTGTTAGCTTGATGTTTATTTTATTTCCTTGCCTCTTGTTTGTTTAGAAAGACATTTTGACCTTTAAAGTTTTTTAATCGATAATACAATAGTGTTGAGTGAAAATTAGTCGAATGTTTGAAAAGTTAGAAATTAGCGCGGTAAATTGTAATCATTAGTAATAAAGGAACTTTGAAAAAATAAGTTAAGAACTACTGTAATATTTATAAGGCAGATTTTTCCTCTTATATATTCTGGTGATGTTTTGGAGTGATACTGTAGTGGGAAACTACAGGAATATTATATTATGAGAAGACATCATCAACTACAGATAGTAGCGAGTGAAATAGGCTAGGTAAACTAATCAGACTACACGAATCCATTTTTATAATATTGAATATAATGTTAAGTTTATTACCTTCTCTGCTGGTGCTTTATTATCTTTGGTTCCAGTTGAAGATTCCGTTTTTTCTCCTTCGGTTTGCTCCGGTTGCACTGGAACTTTCAGGGTTTTAGTTTCGTTTTTTTTTCATCTTCTGGAGATATTGTCTTTGATTTTGTTAAAGCTAGTTTGACTCCCTTTTCTTTCTGGTACTTTGAATCTTTTACCTTTACCTCTACTGTTGGGCCATTTACTTTCTTGGTCAATTTAACCTTTTCATCCTTTATTTTACTGTTCTTGGGCGTTTTCTTTTCCTTCTTATACTTCTCATGTTGAACTTTTTCCTGATCTTTTCTTCATACTTTCACGTTCTGCAGTAGAATAAATTTGATAGAAAGGACATGAAGACCTGGATTCTTCTAGTAGCTGTTTTGGTGGCTCATCACGGACGCGAACAAAAATAAGCACGAAGAAGGAAAACACAAACATTGGAATCACAAGCATCATGGTAAAAAGGACCACTACCATCATAAGTTCAAAGACCACGAGGGTAAAGACAAGAATAGGTATTCTGGGAAATAATTTAAGACTCAAGAAAGGCTTGTTTTCGAATATCAGAATGAACTGAAGAAAACTGATGTTAAGTTTATTGTCTTCGAACAACGTACACACAACAACAGAGAAGTCGTATGTATAGAACGCAAGTTAAAACTATTAGGTGTAAATTGATCTCGACAAAAACTTAGTTGTCAAAATGCCATAAAGGTAACTGGTAAAACCACTTTGAAAGTTGAGGTCATTTGTCACCGATAAATCTTGAATCTTGGTGTTTGTAAGATCTATAGCGGGTTTAATTTGATTATTTAATAATAAAAGACTACGTATGCAGTATATAAATTGCACATAAATTTTAGCTTAAATTGGCGCCCATACAAAAGATTGACCTTTTCACATTAATTAAAATCGTCGCCCTGAATAATGTTTTGAATTTCGCTACATAAGGGCTATCTGCGCTAGCCGTCCCTAATTTAGCAGTGTAAGACTAGAGGGAAGGCAGCTAGTCATCACCACCCACCGCCAACTCTTGGGCTACCCTTTTATCAACGAAATCGCTCGGGTTAATTTATTATTTTTGTCCTTGGTTGAATTTCTGAGCTGTAGTGTTTTCTTTACATCTATATAAATAAACGTCAATATGTGTGTGTGTGTGTGTGTGCATCTGTTCCTTATACGTTTCCACATTTCTTGATCAATCAGCACCAAACGTGACACAGTGATATAGGATGACATGGGGAAGGTCATGGGGGTTTGAATGCCCCCCACATCTAATTTCAGAAAAACTACCAATGTTATATATCCCTCATCATTAGAATGAGCTATATAACCACTTTTGTTAGAATCCTTAAAAACAGTATGTTTTTCTTTTCAGTATTAGTACCTTTATGTATTTTTATTGCACTTTTAATTTTATTATGTTAAGAACAAAAAATAGAAGCACAATTTCCTATCCTTTGTTACAAACGATTTTATATTTCACCCGTCCAACGGACGGGTACTCCAGCTAGTTATGAATAAAGTTCACAATTTTGATCGAATTAACATAGATAATCATGTAATTTGGAATAAAGATAATTATGTTGTTGTTTGTTATTAAGCACAACGCTATACAAAGGACTATCTGTGCTCTTCCCACCACGGGTACGGAAACCCAGTCCGCAGACATGCCACTGGGGGGCAAAGATAATTAACCTTTCATATTAACATCATATACAAGATAATACTAAGTACTAAGTGCTGTTCATTCATAGAAAAATTAAAAAGCTACTCGAAATACGTAAATGCTTCTGCTTTTTCTAAGCTGGTAAGTTAGCTTAGCTTGTTGGTTTATTGAACAAACATGACAATGTATAATGTCCACCTCTTTTTTGCTTAATCGCCTCGTAGATTTATAAGTCGATACATACATAGAGAATTTAAACACGCAGCTTAATAAAACGAAGTGCAAACTTGTAAATTGTCTTTCACTTTTTGATAAATCGACATGTGGATTTAATAAATAAAAATGAAGGGAAAGATTATAAATTGGCGTGTACATTTAATAAATCAACACGTTTATTTTTCAGCAGACTTGTAAATTTACAAATGGTAGTGACAATTATAACCTGAAAAATCGATTTATATACTCCCTATTTAAATAGATGAAAGGATCACGATATATGCAATATACTAGTATATATATTACGTATAAAATTTAGCTTAAACTGCAAAGTTACACTTGGCGCACATACTTTTGAAGACCAACGTCAGCAGATGGATTAAACCTTAAAACCATTCTGATGAAATTAAGCATCACATTAGCGTTATGACTCAATTTTTTAAATTGGAGATAGGCACGTGTATAACAGAGTGCAGTGAGTTATCTAGCTCGTGTGAACAACATAGATCTATAAATTCATGAATTGGTTATGTTTACTGGCATCTATAAAGATTACAGCGCCATCCTTAAATCAATACTTATTGTCTCCAAATGAGATGAAGTTATATTTAAAAAAATGGTTATGTTTACTGACATCTATTAAGATTACAGCGCCATCCTTAAATCAATACTTATTGTCTCCAAACGAGGTGAAGTTATATTAAAAAAATTGGTTATGTTTACTGACATCTATCAATATTACAGCGCCATCCTTAAATCAATACTTATTGTCTCCAAATGAGGTGAAGTTATATTAAAAAATTGGTTATGTTTACTGACATCTATCAAGATTACAGCGCCATCCTTAAATCAATAGTTATTGTCTTCAGAGGAGGTGAAGTTATATTAGAAGGAAAAATAATGATAAACAAGTGGTGTTTGTATGGTCTTTTGTACAATGTACTATATATACACAGCTTTATTTCGTATACTATTTTGTTATATATACTTATCCTTGTATGTGTAAGAGGAAGACAATGGTTACGCGCTGTTTGTTTTTATCTTATCTGCTTTTATAGTAGAGGAATAATTAAAAAATATATACAATTATATGTTTTTCAACTAATCTTTATTAGTCATAAGTACTACTGGAACATATCAAAATCTCTGGTTGTAAGTTTTATGGTTAAACTATAGAGATGTCTTACAACAGCGTTTCTCGACGTTTTAGATACCAGGGGCTGGCTCGCCGCCTCCATAACTATCGCGGACCACTAAAATGCAAGTATAATGCAAAAACATTACGACTTGCATTTGAATATAATGTCAGTTTTGGTTTGTTTTCGTTAAATCCCACGGACTGGCAAAGTAGTTGAGAAACACTGCCTTAAAATATGTTTCCCTGCAGAATAATTACTTGTAGAAATGTATTAAAATACAAAAATGGTTTGAATAACTGTTGGAAAGAGAGATAAAATATAAGTAACATTTGGACTGAAGTATTTTGCCACGTTCTCTTTCTTGTAAAAGTAATAAAAATTTTCTGTATTTTTACAAAGCATGAAGATAAGAGCTCAATTATACTTTTATTATCTTATTTTTTTTGTTATTTTCCCCATTTTTTGCTTTTTATGTATTCACTTTTGCAGGTAAAGTTAAAATGAATTCACATAAGTATTTAAATTGAGGAAAGTGTATATTGTTCATTCGAAGTATTATGGGAATCGTCTTGAGATGCTACCTCGCAGTTTAATGCGTCCTTTTAGGGTCATTGACTGTTAGATATGGGTATAGTCCCCCGGTGGGAGAGCGGTAAGTCTTCGAATTTACAACGCCAAAATCAGGGGTTCGATTCCCCTCGGTGGACACAGCAGATAGCCCGATGTGGCTTTGCTATAATAAAACACACAAATATCGGTATAAGCATCACGTGGAAGAGAACGAAGAAAAATACTTCAGATGCTTCACTGGTTTCACTCCCGTTGTTTTATGGAAAGTTGTATATAGTATTATTTTAGCTGAAATAGTTGTAGTATGAAATAAATTCAGTATGGGGGTCCTTTAGTTGTTGACTGGTAGTAGATCTTAAAGATTACCATGCCATCCCTTTTCACAGGTTGTAACTGTGTATAATTACCGTAATGCATCTTTAGGAAAATGTATAAACACTATGATGGGTTATGTTGTTCTTAGTTAACTTTCACGTTTGTTAATATATTACCGTAATGCCTCCTTTAAGAAAATGTATAACACTATGATGGGTTGTGCTGTTCTTAGTTGACTTTCACGTTTGTTTATATACTACAATAATGTCTCTTTTAGGCAAATGTATAACACTATGATGGGTCGTGTTGTTCTTAGTTGACATTCACGTTTGTTTGTATACTACAATAATGTCTCTTAGGAAAATGTATAACACTATGATGGGTTGTGTTGTTCTTAGTTGACTTTCACGTTTGTTAGTATACTACAATAATGTCTCTTAGGAAAATGTATAACACTATGATGGGTTGTGCTGTTCTTAGTTGACTTTCACGTTTGTTAATATACTACTGTAATGCCTCTTTTAGGAAAATGTATAACACTATAATGGGTTGTGTGGTTTTTAGTTGACTTTCACGTTTGTTAATATACTACTGTAATGCCTCTTTTAGTCAAATGTGTAACACTATGATGGGTTGTGTTCTTAGTTGACTCTCACGATTGTTGATATACTACTGTAATGCCTCGTTTCGTAAAATGTGTAACACAACGTACAACTTGCATGTGTTTAAACTAAACCACTTTCATGAACTTAGGTGTTCACGTGTAACTTCTTTAGCTAATACAGACAGTCACGTCTATTCTGTCAGTTTTTAAGGGTACCCATAGTCATAACCTCTCATTTTTCTAGGAAGAAGTTTTGTTTACAGTCAATGTATGACTGCCTCACCTCATTTTTATCGAATGTGTATACATACCCTACATATGGGGTGGGGGTGGGGATGCAAAATTCAAAATTTCTACTTGTATGTCAACAAAACCTAATGCAAAAATCGTACAAGAGACTTACTTTCATTATTTAAAATTTAGATTAAAAGAGCTTCATTCCGACATTTATTTAGTTTCCTTGGCATAGTTTAAGTTCCAGACATAAGTTCATCAATTAACCCTGGCGTAACATTTAAATAATTGTCTGTTTTTTAAAGGTATTCTTTATTACAGAGTTGAATGTTGATTAATGTAGGTCTTCTGAATATGCGCAGCTTTTGTAAACAATAATTAAAGTTCACGATTTATTCGCACACACATATTATTATGGAACGTTTCAGCCGCGTTAACGAATATCTTGTAGCTGATGTGGACCTATTGCTGAAATGTTGCACAATGAAAACATCTTAATTGTAAGTGTTAAAAGCAACTAAGCTCGTTATTTTTTTTTATTTATAATGACCATCTTTCTTAGAAACGTATTATTCTTTTACGACGAAAAAAGCGCGATTTTAAGCAACAGTGCGATTTTCCTACAAACTTAAATATGGAGTACAGTTTTCATACAACTACATAACGCGATATAACATTACCGCGACACTAATAGCTCTTTTTTTATGTAAGTGTGGCTTTACATCAAAGAAATGTATGTAAGATAGACAGTTCATATTGGCACAAATACGAGTTGGATTTATAGGACCGCATTTTACACAACGTGACGAGTTTGAACTTTTAAAGTGCTACACAATAAAAGGGGAAGACATATTTTGAAAAGGTTGAGCTTAATAGCAGTCCCTAGGTGGGACAGCGGTAAGTCTATGGATTTACAACGCTAAAACCAGGGTTTCTGTTCCCCCCCAGTGGACACAGCAGATAGCCTGATGTGGCTTTGCTATACAAACACACACAATTAACAGTTGCAAGGCTATTAGACTGATGTATGACAAATACTTTTATCGTATTGATTATGAAAACAAGTTTTTCTTCAGTAGGAGAATAAAGGAAAGAATATGTATAACGTTTATAAGACCCAGAACTCCTGAACAACGAATAAATCATCAAATTATATTTGGATAAAGTGAATGCAGCAAGCATACATTACTGGTCTTTAGTATTGGATTATTTTTACACGTGTCTATTGGAACTTATTATTTGAGGAATTTTGTATTGTTAAAATCAAAGATTCCCTTCGTATCACGTATACATTTAACTGACATCATTCATCAACTTGGTAAATGAAAGGCCTTGTAGGTTTTATTTGATAATATCAAACAATTATTCCTTGTAATCCAACAAACATATATACCAGTGCATCTATTGTGTAAATTTTCATAAACTCCAGTATTGCTACATATGTAAAATAATTACAAGGCCTTGATATGACTAATTATATCCCCCCCCCCCCAGTGGCATAGCGGTATGTCTGCGGACTTACAACGCTAGAATCCGGGTTTCGATACCCGTGGTGGGCAGAGCACAGATAGCCCATTGTGTAGCTTTGTGATTTATTACAAACAAACTAACTAACTAATTATATACTTTATTAATATAATCTACCTCATATGTATGACAACAGCCGTCATAAATGTTATCATTTAATTTCAGTGTTGCGCAAAATAACACCAATAGATACTTAAGTTCTTGGCACGATATTCTGTAATAACGATAATCATCTGTAACTTGAATATTTAATTCAGTGTTAAATATATTTATATATATGTGTGTGTGCGTGTGTATACATATATTACATCCTCGTTTTAATTAAGAAGTGATAATTAAAGGTTTAAACCTATATTTTAAGTAATTGTTATTTTGTTTATAAAGGCAATATACATCAATGAATCTCACGATCATCAATGGGAACAAAAGTGGCTCTAACTTATGCCACTTTAATGATGGGATATTTTGAAATTGAAATGTTCAATAGTTTATTAAGTTCTTTTGGAGGTAGTTACATTAATTACTTGAAGCAAAATTGTAAAAGGTTTCTAGATGATTGTTTTCTATTATAAAACATATAATGTGATTTTGGAATATTTTCTTTTAAAATTTGAATCAAATTAACCCTACTATAAAGTTTACTTTTGAAATGAGTAATTTAGGTTTATCTTTTTTAGATATATGGATTATTAAAAAAGGAAGACAGTTAGACTGAAACCGATTTGTATTACAAACCTACTAATTCACACCAGTATTTAGATGTTAGTAGTAATCACCCTATACATACTGGCCCGGCATACATGGCCTGGTGGTTAGGGCGTTCGACTCCAATTTGCGGGTCGCGGGTTCGAATCACACCAAACATGCTCGCCCTTTCACCCGTGGGGGCGTTATAATGTGACGGTCAATCCCACTATACTTTGGTAAGAGAGTAACCCAAGAGTTGGCGGTGGGTGGTAATGACTAGCTGCCTTCCCTCTAGTCTTACACTGCTAAATTAGGGACGACTAGCGCAGATAGCCTTCGTGTTGTTTTGCGCGAAATCCATAACAAACCTATACATACTAGCCCCCCCCCCCAATGGCACAGCGGTATGTCTGCGGACTTACAACGCTAGAAAACCGGGTTCGATACCCGTGGTGGGCAGAGCACAGGTAGCCCATTGTGTAGTTTTGTGCTTAACTTTGAAACAAACAAACATATACATATTAAATAAAATATTTCACTTTGCCTAGCTCAAATGATTTTTGTTGTTGTTGTTTCTAACCTGTTAGTTCAGCAACAAATAATGATAGAATTATAATCTTACCTTAGGAAGTGTCATTATCCATAAAATGTAATAGAAAGAGGTTTTAAGTTAGTTAAGATAAAAATGTAAAGTAACAATAACCATTAAGACTATAATGAAAGAACAAATTATTACTTTCATGATAACGCATTATCCTGGCGTTAACATTAATATTAATGATATCCAGAAAGAATTTCAGAGAAAACTCTTAAAGTCTAAGTTTGAAAATACCCAAATCATATGCCGAAGACAACCCAAAAGTTTATGCTATCTTAAATCAGAGAAAAGTAAATCTGATGAAGGTATTTTTCCCTGCGATAAACCATATTGCTATATTTGTGGGAGAGGTTATATTACAGGCCTTACTGGGAAGAAAATATTTTTATAAACTTTAGACTCAGTTGTAATTCACACAATGCAATTTATGTATTATCTTGTATTTTTTTTAAGCAAATAGATGTTGGAGAAACAGAATACTTACATTTGAGGATAAATTTACATAAACCTCGCGTCTAAAATGCAAATAATAGCACACTAGTTGTTAGCAAATACATTAATAAGTGTATTATGAGAAAATATCACACTCAACATAAACTTTTTATTTTCAAATATTTCCATTTGGTATTCTTGTGGAAGAAATAAGAGATTATTTTATGAAAATTATTTTATTTATAAATTTAAAACCATATTAAATGTTACATATTTTAACACACAGAGGAATTTTAAAACGTATATAAAGCTTTAAGGTAGAAAAATAAACGTTAAGTAGGTCTTGTCCGAGAATATCTTATTTTAGAAATTGAATAGTAACCTGGAAGATACGAAGCCGGTATTCATGCTTTTATGTATCTGTGGTTTTATTTCTTTCTTTTAAATTAACAGTAATAATGAGTTTTTAAAACGTTTTAAAGATATTTTTATATTGTCATATATATATTTATAATGTTAGTTCCTAATTATCAGGGACAATGAAATGTTTTTCGTCAACTATTTTACCAATAAAAATTCAAAAATAAAGTATGACATACCTTAAGCTGCGATACAAACGTATTTTATAACTATTATTTGATTTTACCCACCTTCAAAATATTTCATAATTAGTTTGTGATTTGAATCAGTATGTAAATGAACCATATATAAAATACACGCATATGCTGTAATTTTATGAGTGACATTTGTTTTCCATTTTTAGCTCCAGTCTTAAAAATGTATATTTCTTGAATAGCGGTCGACAAAATGTCAAAAGATATTCAAAGTTATGGTACCAATACAAGTAAATACATTGTCAAATGACAGAAAAGTAGAAAGAAAAAATTAAACGTTTATCACTTTATTTGTGGTCTGTATTTGTTCTTGTATACTGATTTCATAGTCCTGAACCAATTTTTTCACTGGGAGAACCCGTGTCATTTTATAGTTTCTCAACATATTGAGGTCGCATGCAAGCCATGTCTGTTAAACCCCAAAAGACAATGCTATGTATTTATTATCTGTGGGGGTTCTGAGTCCGTTTTACTTCACCATATAGTAACCTAAATTAATTTAGGTATATGTACCAAATCTGTTGTGATGAGCCTTAAATAGGCGAAACTGCAGGCCACAGCAGAGGCTACGGCCAATCGAAGAATGCGTTAGGCCTCTACGTCACAGATTATTTTTTTAATTTCACTTCTGGTGAAAAATAAAATAAAACTTTAACACATATGTACAATGCTATGTATGTTACGCTAATATTCAGAAAGTACCATAAATACTTTTTTATGCTTTCATAACTGATAGGATTTACTTTTACTGGAGAATACTTTTAGTCATTTTAGTTGTCAGTATTGATGGAATATTTACTCTAATCAATTCATGACAGGTTTCTGGTATATTCTCACAGAAGTCGCGTGAATTTTAGGATTTTTCCAGAAAATGTCAATGTTTTTAAAGTGCTTTTTCGAAACGTATGTATATCGAATGACATGACTAAAATTGTTCAATGGCCAAAATACGTTTGGGGCTGAACAAAATTACGACATAGGGTATGTAAATAAAAACGTCAGGTGCGATTTGGTAAAATTAACACTTTAACCTCTCTTTCTGGGGAGTACTGACTTTTGCAGGTGCATATCTTAATCTTTCTTTCGGGAGTTTAAATACATCAAGGATTTAAGGTATACTGCCTAATTCTTATACTATCAAAAATTTTATAGTACCACAATAGTTTCACTTAATTAGGAATTGCCAAACAACAACAACCCCAAATGTATTCTAAAGATAATTTCAATCGTAAGTTGAAATGTTTACATATCAACGAAAAAAAAAAAGTTATAGAAAATGTTCAGACCAAAATTTCTTAAATCTTTTCAATGAAAATACGACTGAGAGTCCTTGGTTGATAAAATAAATCTTTCTCGTTGTCATTGGTAGGCAATCTCCCGTTCCCAGCTCCCATCATAATGGCTACAAGAGAAAGTAGCTTAGGTCATAATGCCATTCATGTATGGCCAGGTGGTTAGGGCACTCGGCTCGCAATCTGCGGGTCGTGGGTTCGAATCACCGTCACACCAAACATGCTCGCCCTTTCAGCCGTGGGGGCGTTATAATGTGACGGCCAATCCCACTATTTGTTGGTAAAAGAGTAACCCAAGAGTTGGCGGTGGGTGGTGATGACTAACTGCCTTCCCTCTAGTCTTACACTGCTAAATTAGGGACG
>NW_013665712.1:572470-574735 GCF_000517525.1 Limulus polyphemus
GACGGCTAGCGCAGATAGCCCTTGTGTAGCTTTGCGCGAAATTATAAAAACAAACCATTCATGTACAACTAAATGAAAAATGATTTACGAGAGCTTTTTCCTAAAAGAGATGACATTTTTATAGCAATAATCAATATGAATCTAGATCAAATTGCTTAAATATAACAGAAATTCACATGGATTTTTTCATGGTTTGTGGAATATAAAAGTGTTATTACGCAACAATCTTTTTTTCTTTTTTTTTACTTACTGCAATTCTTATTATATATTTCAAAATTAGGGACAGCTAGCGCGGACAAAGAGACAAACAAGAATTCGAGATAGGTCATTAACTTACTCTCTTTTGGAGTATGATAAATTATATGTTAGAAATACAAAAGACACACCACTTTAACTCATAATTTATTAGTTAAACCCATTTTACCTACCTATTTATAAATTATTTTAATCAACAGTATTCATTAGAGAAAATGGTTTGCAAACATCACTAGAACAAACAAGGATTATCAGCGCCATCTGTTGCTGTAACAACAACAACTCTACAACGTTATCTAATTATTTTGGACATTTGAGTAATATCAAAACAAGCAGTATATAACGTAATGTCATACACACTCTCGTTAATAAAGGTTGCACGGTGGCTTGTATTTGACATTTCTAGACTTGTATGGAGTAGTCTGCATAAAAAAGAGAACTCACAGTAGGTAAAAAGCTAGTTTATTTTGTGTGAATTTCATAAGTTATCTAATCATTAAAGTGGAGTTTATCACACCCTCATACCTCGTTATAAACAAAGCTAGTGTTGACAACTGCCTTATTCTAACTGAGAAAATAATCCGTTTAATCCCAATGCTTAAAAGAAAAACACACCTTTTAACCGTATACGAACAAGTATTCGGTTTATTGGTATATTAATATATTTAATAAAAAAATTACTTCCCAAACGTAAGTATACTTTAGATACACACCAGCTTTGATTTCTACTTAACAACAGTTATAGTTTTAGTAATCTTTATACATTAATCGTGTGTCACTATTTTTTGTTCAATAATTATTTTATTTTTGTGTACTAAATGTTTTTATGGTTTGGTTTGTTTTTATTTTCTATAGAATAGTGCGTATTCGCGTTGGTACAGAATTTTATCTTGTGCAAACTTTGTTTTGTTCTTGGATTGACTGTTATGTAAATCTTAATTCATGATCTTGCAGAGCTCCCCCCCCCTTTTTTTTTTAATGTCAGTGACTGATTGAGAAAAGTTGCACTTGTTAAGACAACTGGTGGTCATCCAGTAGCTATAAACTCATGTTTGGCTGCTAGAAGGCGGCACATGTTAAACAATTGTAAACTTCCATCACCCCTTAAACGTTTTGAGTTTTGGATTGATCGGATTTGGACGTATCATTGGGAAAACAAAGTTTCGTAAAAAAAAAGTCGAGGTTTTGGTGACTAAATGATACAAATGAAAAAAATCCTAAACTTAAATCATCTAGTTTTCTACTAATTTCGCGCATTTGCTCAAAACCTATCACACACGCACACACTTAAAATTTTAAGAAACATTTGAGTAAATTCCATCATAGTTTGATTGTAAGGGCACTCGATTCGCAATCTGCAAGTTACGTGTTCGAATCTCGTCACGAATATACTCGCCTTTTCAGCCATGGGAGCGTTATAATGTTACTGTCAATTCCACTATTTGTTGGTAAAGGGTAGCTCAAGAGTTGGCGGTGCATGGTGTTGACGAGCATCCTTCCATTCTGTTTGTTACTTCTAAACTAGGAACGGCTAGTGCAGGTATAGCTTTGGTCGAAACGCAATAAAGGAAACAAACCATCATAGTTTTTATTACTAAATATAATAAATAATAGTAGTACAATGCATGAAACAACCAAAGGATAATTAGAATTTATAATATTTTTAACTGAGAAGTTAAAACTATTCTGCTAAGATATGAATCATACCCACCCTTCAATTACTTTTTTATAAAAATCAAGCATCTGGTGATCCGTCTGTTTGATCTGAAATGTAAAGGATATGGGGTGAGTGCCTTTTCTAAGCTGGAGAAGCATTATGCTACAGGTTCTTCAAATACCTATAGAATGATAGGTTTATTTTTTGTGAATGTAAAACACTCAAATATACCATTTCGATTTTCGATACCTCATTACTATAAAGGCTTGGTTTGGTCTGAACTTTCATTGGTGGTAGTGTCCAGGGTCACTGATGAGGAGCGGAATTCTCCGAAACTAGTCTGGCTCACAAAC
>NW_013665712.1:575685-578735 GCF_000517525.1 Limulus polyphemus
ATTTTTTCCTCTAATTACTGCGACGTTTCTTTTGCGGTTCAGTATACTTATAACAAGATATTAGTATTAGATCTTTTATATATCATTTTCACTAATTAAGAAAGTAGCGTTAAAAGATATAATAGGCCTGAAATGCAAATGTTGGTTATTCAGCTTACGCTCGCAAAAGAACATTTGGTGTAGAGAGGGCTTTTTTTGTACAGTTCACAAGGTTTGATGTCGATATATAGACTATGGTCACTACGAACAGCAAACACATCGTGGCGCCGATGTTAATTACATGCTTAAAATCAGAGTGTTGATGAGGAATTGAAGCATTTTTCACCACTTCATTATAAAAGTGCTAGTTCAAGAGCAACTTGAGTATTTTACTTTGCGAGATGCGAAGCGTCTCCGAAGAGCATTCCTTATACGCGATACTATTGATGTTTAATGAGCAGAATTTTCATTTGCACACTGAAAGTTGCAGCTGGGGAGATCTGAAGCAACCTCAGAGTAGTTACCTTGTGACCAGTTGGGGAGATCTGAAGCAATCTCAAAGTAGTTACCTTGTGGCCAGCTGGGGAGATCTGAAGCAACCTCAGAGCAGTTACCTTGTGGCCAGCTGGGGAGATCTGAAGCAACCTCAGAGTAGTTACGTTGTGGCCAGCTGGGGAGATCTGAAGCAACCTCAGAGTAGTTACGTTGTGGCCAGCTGGGGAGATCTGAAGCAATCTCAGAGTAGTTATCTTGTGGTCAGCTGGGGAGATCTGAAGCAATCTCAGAGTAGTTACCTTGTGGCCAGCTGGGGAGATCTGTATATTAACCCTGATGAAGTCGCAAAGGCAAAACGTTGGTTAAAATATAAAAGTTCTTTTATACATATATCTGGAATATAAAGGTCGTTTTTTTTCTAAGCTTTTTATCAGAGTAGTTACCTTGTGGCAAACCAGATTCCACAGATTGTAGTAATTTACAACTGGATGATCGTGTGTCTTATCCAGTTCTCCAAACAATTATTATACTGACATGAAATCAGTTCCACATTCTGCTAGTTACATTTTTAAACACTTGCATGTTGTCTGTTCACAACAACTTTTGATTGGCCAGTTTCTTTTCTTCTGAGAGGAACGTTCAGATGTCTTCCTTGAACTATAAACATTTTTCATGAACATTTAACAAACTAACAAATGCATAATCCATCATTGTATTTCAGACTACTTAATTGATCATCAGTTATCTATTTACATAAAAACAATGATACAGGGAATTTACATTACTTAACTCCGTAATTATATCTTGTCTTAGAATAATCAGAATTTGTAAGATTATTGGTATGGTTATTTCTTTCGTTGAATAATTGACTTGGCTTATAAACATTTCAGATATCCAATGTACATATTTTACCGTTATATAAAGCAATTAAATTGTCCACAGCAGCGTTATAGCTGTTTCTTATCAAAGTTTAGTTGGTGTAGGTTTTAGTGCTGCTGGTGAAAATATGGCTGAATAGCTGTTTTCGTACAGATGTTAAATTAATGTGCTTTTGCTTAGTTTCAAATTTTTGCAAATGAACTGGTGTAGTAAATTTCTTAATCGTTATGTATGCTTTAAAAATAGGCTCTTAATGTAGCGTTTTATTATGCTTGAATTATATAAAACTTTCAGCTAGAAATGCATCTCACCAGGAATGGTATAACTATTTTTCTGCTTAATCTTTTGCATAAGGATTGGCATGTTTTTTTAAATGTGTAATATTAATTGTTTTAATAAAATATATTGTACACAGCTGGTTAACGGACTCAGAATCTATAACTAGATGGATAGTTTTATTCATTTAAAAATCCTTCAAAACTTTTTTTTTAAATACAAAACTTGGTATAGGAAACTCTCAGTATATATTCGTTCCTTTGCAGTTTGGCAGAGATTGAGCTGATTAGCATATAGAGGATTGTATTTTTTTATGGTGTTCAAAGGAATGTTACTAATATTTCTGGAATTGGATTATTCCAAAGCGCTCATTTTTATTTACTAAGGAACGAAGAAAAGTCTGAATTTATCTTAGCAACGACAGGGAAGTGTTTCTTTGACTTCACGAAAACATGGAACCGTAACAAGATATTTTCAGAAAGTGCTCGTTTCTCCATACCTCAAAAATCAGAGAAGTGTGCGTAATGTTTATTTGCCACGAGACTAAGAACCTCAAAGAGAAATTACGTGTTAGTATCGACTTCATTCTTTTTTCATCTTTGTATCAGGACCAGAGAGAGAAACTAGGTTTTATTAGCGTGTCACGGAGTAATTTAAGCCACATTCCGATTCAATGCGAGAACAGTTTTTGCTTCAGATATCTAAACGATGGAGAACTTTTTTAAGTAATAGTTTTAAGAGTTAGGTTTGCTGAGTGTGTTAACAACTTTGTTCTCTCTGTCTCTCATTTTTCTATACTAGGGCTAGTAAATTTTGGCTAAATTGTACACGAATCAGATGTACTACAGATAATACTTGTAATTATATGATAAATTTATATTAATACAGAGAGAGGTTTTTTTTTGTCATTGAGCGTTACCAAATAAAGTTGTTAGTGTTTTACAAGTGAGTTAAAACGTTAAATTACGTTTCACGTTTATTAGCGAACTTGTAGATTGTCTTCGGCTTAATAAAAAAAAAAGAATATTAAACTAATGCATAATTTGTGTTTTACCATTTTTAATCTAACAATATATAATTATTAAAACGTGTTACAACTAGATACAGAGTTACATCAGAATTTTTGGAATAGAATCTTTGTTAAAAATTACTCTTTTAATCTCGAAAATTCTGTTTGAGTGTTAATTCTTAATTTAGTTTTGGTTTTAATAATATATGTTTTCCGCTATGGTATCTTCACGTCTGAAATATATTAGGTCGTCAAGAAATTAATGTCGTTTTTTTAGATGAAAAAACCCTAACAACATATATATCAAAACAAAACATTTATTAAATAAAATAGTCTTCAATGTTATCGATGATGCTTTTCCATCTTACAATCAGGTTGTTAATGCCATTATTAAAGAAATCACTTGGCTTTG
>NW_013665712.1:579719-593617 GCF_000517525.1 Limulus polyphemus
TTTATCACAATACCTGAAAACTCCGACTTCACTTTTTTGAAAAATGAAATGGTCTTTTCTTTTACTCCCGATCAACAACCAAATATCTTTTCATAAATTATGAATAACACGAATGGATTGAAATATTTAATTATCTCAAAATAAACCTTCATTTCGGTGCAATATTGAAATTAACTTGAATTCTTTATAACCTCTGAATAGTGAGTGGGTGACCCAACGGATCACGGGTGGTCTAGATAGCTATATTTTTGTGCGACAGCAATACCAAGCGTGGGGCGCGCGTATATCCGATTCGATTTTATTACTCACCAGGATCTCTACCAGCCTACTCTCAAATCGAAATTCTTTTAGGCAGGATTAGAGTAAATGAATCTATGAGACCTTGGGCGTCGTCAAATATATCAATTGAAAGGGTTTGACCTCCTGAGTCTAAAACTGTAATTAGATTTCAAATCGGTCAATAGATGACAGAACTATGAACTAAAAGTTTGTACTTGAAGAAAAAAAAAAAACCCTCAGAAACGTTCTATGAACCGCGGCTAAAAAGTAAATTACATAACAAAATATTTTAAGGTCTCAAGAAATATTGAATTTAGAAAGTTTTGGTAGTCACAATTTTTTAACTAATAGATGTCCTAAAGTTTGTAACTACTAAAACTTCCTAAAGTCTCATCCCACGGCGGGTCAGCAGTAAGTTTACAGACTTACAACGTCAAAATTCGCAGTTCGATTCCTCACGATAGACAGAGCGTAGATAGTCTATTGTGGTTTTCTGTTTGAAAAACAAACAAATATAATGTACTCCATGAATATAAGAAACACAATTCGTGTGTTTTGATGTATAACTTTACACAGCGTGTAGTAGATAATATTTTGAAGTGGAATTGTGTTACAAATCGTGTTTTTCTATGTTGTTGTGATTTCGGGTGACGTAATTGAGATCGGTAAATATTCCGAATATACGTTTTAAACCACAGAAAAGTTAGCGTACAAGTATATTTATATTTTTCTATTATTGACATAGGAATAGCTAACTTGATGCCTTCGCTAACATCTAATTAGATTTATAACTAATACAGATACAGATGACCCCATTGGCTGTTCTGCATATTTATTATAAGTGTTTATAACGTCCTCTTACGTAAAAAACAGTATACATAAAAACAAAGAACGAGACAAGAAATGTCTAAAATTAACCGATCATACACAACATTCAAGGCTAAAAGAAATAGGAATGAAAGTAAACAAAATTACAGCTTCAAAAAAAAAGGATTCTCTCACACTTCACATTCAAACATTAAAGTCTAAAAAAAATATTTTACCATTATAAAGACGTTGCATTGGTTTAGAAAGAACGTAAAAACATTTAAAAAATATTTTCCGTGTTTAAAAAATCGGAATAATGTTTCCTTAAATGCATTTAAAAAACAACAACAAATCACTGCCGCCAGCTTAAAAACCGAGCCTTTCAGGATTGTTGTTTCATAATTCAAATGCAAATCAAGCCACTGTAGTAATGGTTAGCTCATTCTCCTTCCTTCTTTTGGTTCAGTAAGGCACGTTATATAGAATATTGACGAATCCATAGTACAATACCTTATGCCTGTGTTGTCTATACTTTTCAAGGTAATCAAACGTGCCACATGTGGACGTGCATTGTCGTGTAGAAGAACACCTTTCCGATTGACAAGTGAAGGGCGTTTCTGATGAAGGGCTTGATTTAAACGTTCCAGTTGCTGACTATAGATCTCTGCATTGACAGTTCGCTGTGGATTGAGTTCGAAATGAATTACTCCTTTGATGTCCCACCAAATGCAAACCATGACTTTCTGCGGATGGAGTCCAGGTTTTGGGGTCGGAAGTGGTTTTTCAAGGACTGGGCCATTGTTTTTGGCGTTTAGTATTCACATAGAGAATCCATCTTTCATCACCGGTGACAGTTCTGTCCAAAAATGGTTCAAGCGCATTAAGCGCCGGAAGAGAAGAAGTAATGTTCACACGTTGGAAACGATGATCATCAGAGAGTTCGTGGGGCACCCAGACACCTTCTTTATGGAGTTTCCCATATTCCTTAAATGTTTACGTATTGTTTCATGAGAGACATGCAATTTCAGGGCCATTTTACGAGTGTGTTGCCTTGGGTTAGACTCAACAAGCGTCTTCAGAGCATCAATAGCAATTCCAACATGTCGACCCCTGCCATCATAGTTATTAAGGCTAAAGTCACCAGAACGAAATTTGCTGAACCATCGTTGACACTTACGAACGTTTAAAACATTTCCATAAACTACTTTGATATTCTTTGTGGCTACAGAGGCGTTGTTTCCCTTCTTGTATTCAAAGAGCATTACATGCCAAATGTGTGTGTCTCGTCGTATGCCATCATTATAAGGGATTAGAGTATACTAAACTTTACACATTCTATAGGCTACACTAACGTGACGTTACAGATACGTTCTAGATATATAGGTCGTTATTTTATTTACATTAAGCAGAAATGTCTAGTATAACCTCTAATTTGCGTAAAGCAAACCTAAGAACTTAATATATTCGTATATCTTAGTTTAGTTGTCATAGTTAGTAACCAATACGACCTCCTAAGTCTGTTTATTAATTAATTTATCTTTATATTACCAGACACTGATTACCAATTAGTTTGTCCTATGTTTCGGCTGCTAATCTGTTGCCGTTTTCAGAGATGTTTCAGATTTTTCTCGCAAAGCTAAGCGCGTGACTGTCTAAGTTTAAACTGATAAAGGGAAGGCAGCTAGTGAACAGCACCTACCGCCACCTCTTGGACTATTATTTTTTTTTTCATCAACGGAACACAAATAATAGTCCTTTGGATACACTGTCTTGGTGCGATGACTACTAGGATACGCACGGCCCTTCAAGGAAAACCTGAGGAGTTTGTGGTGGTAGGGAGCCGAGGTATTAGATCTTTGATTTTCTTATTAGAGAGATTGGTGAGCTGTCTATCCACTCATCCGAGTATAATGTTTTATTTACGTCCGTTTGTGCATGAAAACAACCAGTTTCCTAAAAAGCAGTAAAATTTAATCTAATATAGTGAAAGTCTGTCTGAGGCTTAGTGATAAGTGTTTAAAACCCTGGTATAATGTTTGCATATAAAAAATAACAACAAGAAAAACAAACGATTTAGAAGATTTAATTGTGAATTGGGATAATGCGAATTATTTTTATTGTGACTTTAAACTTGGAGATCAATCAGACCAAGGTTGAAAGCTTTTGCTCCTGAGTACCATTTCTAGTATGGTATATTAAATACAAAATCGAAGACGTGATATTTTCGTGCAATATATATGCAAAGAAATTCCAACTTTTCAATTTAAAATCTAGAAATACGCAAATATACTTTTTTTTATTAGTAGTAATGTTCACAAATAGCATGGAAAGCAAAGCCCTCTATTTCTTTAAATCGCAGAGATCTAATTTTTGTATCAGGAAATTTCAATTTTTAAACGGAAATAGTTTTCCTGAGATCAGATAGGTAACCGATAGCTGCCTCACAGACTGTATTATGTATACATATAGGTACAAATATATGATATATTAAATATTAACAGCTCAGTTCAAGTTCGTAAAGCCTTACCAACATACGAAATAAGTGTTTTTAATATAAAAAAGGCATGTTTTTAATTAAACTTTAGTTTATTTTCTCGTCGTTATTTATTCCGACTTCGAGTAGTAAATTGTCACTCAGAATTTTAATTCAGAATCCGTACCTCAGTAATTAGAAACGTAGAAAAAAAATCAAAAATTACTATAGAATATTATGAAAAAACGTCAACAAATTAAACGAGAACTACGTTCTGATGGAAAAAAATCATAAGCAACAGTGAAGAAATAATATAGTAACTGACCATATTGTATGTTATTAAGCGCAAATCTACACAATTGACTATGTGCTTTGCTCACTGCGGGTATCAAAACCCGGTTTCTAGCGGAACAAGTCCATAGACATACTGCTGTGCCACTAAGTAAAGTCTGCGGCTTAATAATAATAATAATAAAAATACGAAACTAATACATAGCTCACGCGATTTATCATTTTAAATAAAACAACATATAGTTATTAAAACATCTGTTACAGCTAGATAAGTCCCCCGGTGGGACAGCAGTAAGTCTTCGGACTTACAATGTTAAAATCAGGGGTTCGATTCTTCTCTGTGGGCACAGCAGATAGCCCGATGTGGCTTTGCTATAAGAAAATACAGACACACACATACAACTAGATAAAGGATTGTCCCCTGGTGGGACAGCGGTAAGTTTACAGACTTACAACGCACAATTCCGGGGTTTGATTCCCTGCAGTGGACACAGCAGATGGCCCAATATGGTTTTGTTTTAAAGCAAACAAAGATAAAGAATTATATCAGAATATTTCGTATAGAACTGTTGTGAAAAAATTATGCTTTATTTCATAAATTCTGTTTGAATGTTCATTCATAATTCAATTTTGTTGGTTTTAATAATATACGTTTCCCCTTTAGCATCTTCATACCTCAATAAATATACATTTTCAGTTTAATACTACGTAGTAGTAATTCAAAAGCTCTGAATGAAACTATAAAGTTTGAAGATGTAACAACATAACGCGGTCTACCAAATATATTGTCTGTTCAACTGATGTCAAAACAAATAATGATAAACGTTGTGATAAACGAGGTGGAATAATTTGGTCTAAATATTGAAACCTTACAATTGATGGATTCTAAAAATAAAAGCATGTCTGTAAGTTGATGATTCCTGATAAATCTGATAACAACACTCGCTCTAATAACTGTTTGTTGGAATTAAAGATCCATATTTACTTCTGATCGAACCCTTAGTGCTTCTCTTATGTCTTGCTGTTTATTTATATTTAGGTTTATTTGGTATGTTTAACTAATGAGCATCTGTGTTAAAGAATGACTGTTAAATCAAGACTTGGTTTGCACTTCTTCTAATTGGCCGTAATAATGTGCTCTTGTAATTCAAGTTTACTGTATGTAGTTATTTGAGTATTTATTGTTTAAAATATAAAAACATGCTAATGTTTTACGAAAATAAAGTGTTTTCAAGCAAATATAAACTAGTAGTCACGGTGAATTAATGAGTAAATTATGGAAATCTGTACTATCGAAGGTTCGAACATTTGTTTCTCAAAACCTACTTTTCGTTACAGCCCTAAATGTGGGTGAAGTTTTCTCTTTATGATTTCACTCTGCGTGACTATTCACATTTTGTAAGGCCATATAAAGCAATATTCATACACCTATTAAACGTTTCTTTGAAACGGGAAGCACCACTTGTAAAATAACATACAGGACCACTTTGGGTACCAAAACTTGTGCCAAAAAGGTGCATATTCATGCACTGATGTCAGCTCTCGTTAACCTGTATACAACAAGTATATCCTCTTTTTTTTCAGAATATTTTTAGGTTTCATTGGGAGAAAAAAAGGAACACAAGGCGGATTACGTTACTATCATTCCAATATTGTAGGTGCAGTCAAAATCAATTTATAAGAACAGAAAATATTGTTTAAAAAAGGGAACATATTTATCAGTCACTGATCGTAAAACCCCGGCTTTGAAATAACTTTTTGCCAACTAGATTATCTTATTATCATGGTCTTAAAAATAATAATTACCGCATTGTTTGTATAACAACCGTTTTTTGAAACGTTGTCCGTGTCATGTTAGTTGTTATACTAATAACATGGAGTTGGGTTGGGAAGTTCTCCCCCACCCACCATATTCTGAACGAAAAAGATGGTAATCTGATGGTGCCATATCTGGATCACCAGTATCCCTGATTTACATCCTTTTTTAGGTTGTTGATATATTAGGTCGTCAATAAATTAATGTCGCTTTTTTTTTAGATGTAAAAACCCGAACAACTTGTATATCAAAATAAAACATCTATTAAATGAAATAGTCTCCATTCTTATCGATGATGCTTTTCCATTTTACAATCAGGTTGTTAATGTCCCGATTAGCAAAAAAAAAAACATATCGATGTTCTTATTAACATTTTTCACATATACCTTTCCCCATTAAGATGGTGTTGCAGTACGTGGATCACGAACACGAAAGAAATAACGTAACAATCATAAAAATATATAACAACACAATTTGAGCTTCCCTCCTCACTTCTAGTGTCGCCCTCCGCCTACGTAGACTCACAAGTGTTTTCTTCTCTTTAAATTGACGAAAATATTACCACATATTCATCAACTGTGCAATAAAAAAATGCTACTAGGTTTTTTTAAAAAATCAGGTCTGGGTTTTTATTTCAAAAAAAAAAGTAAACAAGAAGTGGTATGCTAGCCTGAAAAGTGTCCCCCGGTGGGACAATGGTAAGTCTATGGACTTACGACGCTAAAATCCTGGATTCGATTCCCCGCGGCGGACACAGCGGATAGCCCAATGTGATATTTTTAAACACATTTACCGAATGTTAGTAATTAATTGTTGAATACCCTCAAAATACCAAACATTACAGCACAAACCAACGTACTAAAATCTCACGAAAAGAAAAATGAAGAAAAGACAACGTATTTCATGTGAATATCGTGCACAAGGGTTCTCATGCGTAACATACGTGTCCGTGTCTTTCTATATTATCTATTACCTATTTTTTAAGGTCTTTGTTAAGTTATTTTCTAAAACACCACGTGTGAAGTCTGGAATACAGCAACATACGATCCAAAAATATAGGTCACATTTAGGAGCTGTTAAAAACTGTAAACGAGTTTTTGCTCGTTGAAACGTGTACAAATTAGTCATGTAAGAAAGTGTAAAGGTGAGCTCGGAAACTGAGAAACGGTTGATGACAAAAACAATAGTACACACGTAACAGAACGCGGGATCGATACAGAATTTGATACAAGCAATTCAAATATACAGTTGAATATCGATCTGACAGTTACATTTCTAACGCATACAGCTAAAGGGACACGCGCCCCAGTTAGTGTACATGAACTGTTATTAAGAGCTGCGTTAGATTGAACCCCCCCCCCCCATCAAAGTTAGATAGTCATGCCATATTTATTTTCTAACCGTTAAAATAGTGAAAGGTACGAATGTGTGAAGTCTAACGAAGCCTCAACAAATAATATTACACGTTGAAACACGTCGGAAAGAAACAAGGCCTATACGCAACTCATCAGAAATTGACTGAATATTCACCACAAACCATTTGTCTGTATATGACTGACCGGATAAGTAAATAATCGTATATTTTAGTGTGTGTTTTTATATTAACGACAAACAAATTCATAAAGTCACTGGCATTTCAAACAACCAGACAAGGTTGGCGGTAAGGTGGGAGCTTGCTGAAGCTACCCCAAAATGTGTCCCATGTAAGCCTCCTCACCCAACGGACAAATGGCTCACTTTCTAACCAGAACAGTACGTGTACCCACTCACAAGATGTAAGGGTTGACGTCACTCGTGCAACGAGAAATGTGAAAAACTTTGGATAATTCATGACCAAAGAGGAATCTCTCTCTTCATCATTTTCGGGAATTTGAACTTAAAGTATAACATGGAAACTAATTCCTTGCATGTATATAACATACATCTTTAACAAGTTCTACTGTACATGATGTCACTAGTGTTACACTCTCTACAGTTTGTAAATAGACGTTCGTACAACAATAATAACAATACACGTATTTAATGTATACAGTAACTATTGTTACCAACAGTATCCGACTGATTTTCCATTCATATGTTCTTAACGCGATTATTTTCCATTCATGTGTTCTTAACGCGATTATTTTCCATTCATATGTTCTTAACGCGATTATTTTCCATTCATATGTTCTTAACGCGATTATTTTCCATTCATATGTTCTTAACGCGATTATTTTCCATTCATATGTTCTTAACGCGATTATTTTCCATTCATATGTTCTTAACGCGATTATTTTCCATTCATATGTTCTTAACGCGATTATTTTCCATTCATATGTTCTTAACGCGATTATTTTCCATTCATATACAATTATTCTGCTCTAAATAAGAACCAATAAAAGTTTTTTAGAAACATGCAAAAACCAATCAAATTATTCGGTGATATAGAGCTGGATTTAGAAGTCATGGATCGTTATGTTCTCTCTTAACAACCCACCTTTTTCAAACAGAACAACTAGTTAAACTGGTTACTTAATATGGCTACTGTGTTAATTAAGTAAGTAATCAAAACATTACTGCTTGAAATAGATTATTGTGAACCAACTCTATATACAGTCTGCGTTTCAAGTCAGTCATGACTACACACCAATGAAACTGCTTTAATCCTCTAACTGAAACATAATCACCATACGCTTCTATTTTCAGGGGTACATACGAAGTGTTTTACCCAGTAAAGAAAAAAAAAGTCGTGAGAGGGAAGGGGCTTTGTAATCCGAGAAAAAAATGTCTAAAGAAAACAAAGCTAGAAAAAAATATCTCCTCTGAAATGTAAAGAGGTGGAGCTAAAACCCTCTACGTGTATAATTTATTTTTTAGCCGCGGCATAGCGGCTCATAGAATGGTTCTGAGTTTGTTTGTTTGTTTTTCAAGCACAAACTTTTAGTTCATAGCTTCTTCATCTCTTGACCGACTTTAGATACAACTACAGTCATGGGCTCAGAAGATCAAACCCTTTCGAATGATGTATTAGACCACGCCCAAGGTATCATATATTAATTTACTCTAAATCCTACCTAAAAGAATTTCAGGCGCCGCGGCTAATGAGGATTCCCTCTTCTTTTTTTTTAATTTTCGGGTAAAAACTGTGAAAACCTACTCTCTGGAACTACACAATACACATTTTTTCTCTTATTGTAATGTTTATGTAAGCTGGTATCACATTTATAAATACTATAACTCTGATCTCCAACTACTTTGATAACGTTGTACACAGAAACAATTAATCGCACAGAGCAATATTACTCTGAGCCCAGATTTTACAAAACAGAATATAAGACAAGAATAAGCATCGTACGTTCAAAGAAAATAAACTTAGGCAATTTTTTAATACTATCTAAACAACAAATAACTATGTTTATGAGCAAAGTTTATCAGTGCATGTGAAAAACACGCATTACCTCCCACCCCCACAGAATTACCTCAGCAAACGACTCATGAATCTTATTAATTACATCAGCCAAGCGTAACATCCGGCAGCCAAATACTGAAGCGTTTACGTCACTAGACTGGTGTGTGTGTGTGTCTGATAGAGCAGATCTTTCTGTCACCTACAATTAGATCAACAGTAAACGAATGCCAAAAACACAAAAAGTAATCCGCCATAAGACTAGGGACGACTTGGGTAACTCTAATAATATTAAACTTGAAATATCCAAGTTAAGCGTTGTGGTATATTCAAATTTAGATTCTAATGGAATGAAGAAAACGAAGTAACTATGATAGATTGAAATGTACCAGCTCCCTTATTATCAACTACTTATGACAGTTACACTTGACGTCATCTATAATACCTCGAAAAATATAACCACGGACATTTTGACTAGACAACGTTACATCAGTGTCGTTCTCCTTACTAAAGTTTTTTTTTAATATAGCAACTTTTTGGTTTTGATGTAAGATTTTTTTCTAGGTGGTAAGGAGGTGATTTTAGGTATTGTAACTCTTTCAATAAGTCAAAAATATTAATTATTAATTTACCCAAACTTCCCAGTTTCGTGGCCGCCTTGTGAGAGTAAAAAAAACAAACACCAAAGATTGGGAGTCGAGCACTCTAACCACCAGGCCAGTCAAACACTTTAAAAAATCTAGTTATACAAAAAGTGTTTGAAATATCTAAATATAATATCAGACCTTTGTGTATCAGTTCATTATACTATATATCAACATTTGTTGTGGTTTTGTGTCGAATTATTCATTTGAAACATTTTATAATAAGTTTATTCAACCGTCATTCTAATCATGTACCCACGGCCCAAAAGTGCGGAGTGCGTTTTTGCGACAACGTCGGTTTCACAGTCCTGGCACGCTAATCAGTAGGCTACGCCCAGCCAATGACTTGTTATGAGTCTTAACTCAGTTTGCGGAGAATTCGCGTGAAGTGCAAGCAATTCCGGGTTCGAACCGTGCACGCCGCCTCTCTAGTGGTGTGGTAATTTCAATTTTTGCGTTTCTTCGTCTTTCTTAGAGTCCTGTACACTGAACAGCTAGGATATCTAAAACCCAAATATTACATCTAATCCGATTAAAGTTGTTACGTTAACAATGCTGCTTAAACAACGCTCTAAAACATTAACACAATGGATGTTTATTTCGACCAGCTCGGTTTTTTTCAAACGTGCCCACAAACTGATGACAGCCTATAACTGTGAGGCATTACGGGATAGTAAATTATCCCATTAAACCTCGTAAAGTAACACAGTACAGTTGTGTAGCATGAAATATTAAAGTCGAAGAATGACAGTACAGTTGTGTAGCATGAAATATTAAAGTCGAAGAATGACAGTACAGTTGTGTAGCATGAAATATTAAAGTCGAAGAATGACAGTACAGTTGTGTAGCATGAAATATTAACGTCGAAGAATGACAGTACAGTTGTGTAGCATGAAATATTAACGTC
This sequence comes from Limulus polyphemus, assembly GCF_000517525.1. Lineage (NCBI taxonomy): Eukaryota > Metazoa > Arthropoda > Merostomata > Xiphosura > Limulidae > Limulus > Limulus polyphemus. The sequence continues at coordinate 590,322 of NW_013665712.1, forward strand.
GAAGAATGACAGTACAGTTGTGTAGCATGAAATATTAACGTCGAAGAATGACAGTACAGTTGTGTAGCATGAAATATTAACGTCGAAGAATGAAACCTTTTATATTCCAGAAATATAATTACTATTCGAAAAAAAAAATTCTTTCAAAGCTTTTTTTTTTCAACAACTTAAAAAACATGTTCTCCTTTTAGATATCATTGGGGGAGGGGGGTTGTTTTATGATTTACATAATGGTATAAAGAAATATGAAGTTCTTAGGATAAGAATATGGAGATCGTTTCAGTGGTTATTGGCCTATACTTGGTAATTATTGGTTATTGGCCTATACTTGGTAATTATTAATTAATTACTACTTTTATTACTATATACTAATTAGTTTGTATCCTGCTTTTAGGCTGCTAATCCGCCGCCGTTTTCAACGAAGGATCGTGTTTAATGGTAATGACCGGGGTTCGAATCTGGGTGAAGACCAGCCGTCCATGAACGATTCGTTCTTTTTGAATGAATCATTACCGGAAACATGTCAGAATCCCAATTCGTTTGATCCAAGGAATCAACAAATCACGTGACAGGAAAAGTAACCAGCCTAATAATATAAAATGGTTCAGAAACTTGAATCCTATACGATAATCATTATGTACACAAAATCCATATAATAATAATGTTTATTACCATCATCGTTATCATTATTGGAAAACTTCTGATGTAAGGTACAAACATGACATCAGTTAAACTTAGAAGAGGAAAAAAAAGAGTTGGGACAAAAAACAATATTACAATATGTAAACACAGAGTAGGGGACAAAAAAACAACAATATTACAATATGTAAACACAGAGTAGGGGACAAAAAACATCATCACAATATGTAAACACAGAGTAGGGGACAAAAAACAATATTACAATATGTAAACACAGAGTTGGGGACAAAAATAATTACAATATGTAAACACAGAGTAGGGGACAAAAAAACAACAATATTACAATATGTAAACACACAGAGTAGGGGACAAAAACAACAACAATATTACAATATGTTAACACAGGGCAATGTTAATAAAGTTATTATCGAAACCTCTCCACCAGGGTTCTCGTGTATTTATAGCACTGTGCAACAATAGGAAGAAAAGCCTACACGAGAGTGTAATTTGCGTTACAAGGACCCAACGACAAACAGTTACATGAAATACACGCCCTCAAGGTTCACAGAGATCCCAGTATATCGATCAAGCTCCTCCATTATCCTCAGTTACTTCTGTCGCTACTCCGAGAGGAATGCGAACCTGACAACAAATCCCTGAGCATGTGAGCCACTTTTGGTCCCGGCTTGCTTGTGAACTGGATCGGGAAGGGTCAAGACCTCTTCCTCACTAAATACAGTACATATATTAGATGTACTTCAGCAGGGTCCCCGAAAGTGTTCTGTTTCAAGAGTAAATAAAACCAAAATTAAGAGTAACGAATATTTTTATTTCTTGCTTTTCAAGTTCTTATGTCATGCTGTGTTGTAACCTACAAAGTGCATAATTATTCTCGTGATTCATGGCATGCGCACATTTTAACGACGTCACGACAGTACAAATTTCATCGTTAAGCGTTCCTTACGTGACGTCATTTTAGTGTCCACTGACTGACTGACTGACAGACATCACACTATTGTACATTGGTGCAAGTGATTAAAACACGTAACCCCTCCAGGTGGCTTTTGGCCCCCTTCCGTGAAGATTAAATGCGGAGAGAAACTTAGGCATAGTTTCATCGTGTATGATATGTCGATCTAACGAACGTAGTAATTACTTCTTGTTGAGATTTGTCTGAAAGTAGTTGTTTCAACAACCTGAAAGTAGTTGCTTCAACAACCTAGGAGTCGACCATAGAGCGGCTGGAAATTCCCGTACTTATGTAGGAATACTGAACTTGTGGTTTTTTGATACTTTGTGAGGACTGAGTTTTGTATTGGTTGTAGTTTCTTTCTGACAAGTGTAGGAGAAACGTTTAACCTTGAGGGACAGGCGTATTCAACTACTGGTCGTATGTATTGTTGTAGATTTTATCATGTTCTGTGGAGTTGTTTCTTGATAGACTCCATAGACTCGTCGCCATATTATATTTCTGATTCGCGAGGTTACCAGGTTAATTTCGAGTCATGTGTGATACCTAAAAATTGTGCTGATGTTAAAGTCTGGAGGAGGTTCCATCTTTGATAGGTTTCTTTGTGCTTGTTTGTAATTAAGCACAAAGCTACACAAAGGGCTATCTGTGCTCTGCCCACCACGGGTATCGAAACCCGGATTCTAGCGTTGTAAGTCCGCAGACATACCGCTGTGCCACTGGGGGGCTTCTATGTGCTTCAACTGATTTTTGTGAATAGGACCTACCCGTGTTTTCGGAACATTTATTTAGATTCTGTTTTTTTGACAGAATTCGACTATTTGTTTTATCATCGGTTGTAGGTTTGTAGCGGCTATCGAGGGGGCCCGGTGAGCTCTTCCAGATTGCTACATCTGCGAACTGGGATCTAAAACAGAAGTTGGGTTCTGTTAATGTCATATCGCTTACATACATGGTGGACCCGGCATGGCCAGGTGGTTAGGGCGCTCGACTCGCAATCTGAGGGTCGCGGGTTCGAATCCCCGTTACACCAAACATGCTCGCCCTTTCAGCCGTGGGGGCGTTATAATGTGACGGTCAATCCCACTATTCGTTGGTAAAAAGAGTAGCCCAAGAGGTGGCAGTGGGTGGTGATGGCTAGCTGCCTTCCCTCTAGTCTTACACTGCTAAATTAGGGACGGCTAGCGGAGATAGCCCTCGTGTAGCTTTGCGCGAAATCCATAACAAACAAACCATTTATTATTCATCCTGTCACATGTCAACGGTGCCCTCGAGGCATATTACAATTGTATTCTAGTTGTGTACTAGAAAAGTTTGTTTTTTGTTTGATGGCTATGGTGACCTGTGTTTTAGTGATCTTGCTGTTTGTTTAGATTGTCATGGTTGTGTACCGGAAAAGTTTGTTTTTGTTTGATGGCTATGGTGACCTGTGTTTTAGTGATCTTGCTGTTTGATTAGATTGTCATGATTGTGTACTAGAAAAGTTTGTTTTTGTTTGATGGCTATGGTGACCTGTGTTTTAGTGATCTTGCTGTTTGATTAGATTGTCAGGGGTGTGTACCGGAAAAGTTTGTTTTTGTTTGATGGCTATGGTGACCTGTGTTTTAGTGATCTTGCTGTTTGTTTAGGTTGTCATGGTTGTGTACCGGAAAAGTTTGTTTTTGTTTGATGGCTATGGTGACCTGTG
>NW_013665712.1:594432-606499 GCF_000517525.1 Limulus polyphemus
CGCGAACGGTAGTGTGATGTAAAAATACTCATGCTAGAAATTTCCATAAAAGTGACCCGAAAAACGACGCTAACTCGGTAACCCGTGGCCCGATTTTAACGAAACTGGTTTTATTCTGTTTCTATTCTCATTTCATTACAAATATGGCACTATTGTGCGCCGATTTTGCTGTATTTAATTACAAACAAACAATCTCAGAGTTTTAGTAGTATATAGATAAAGGGGTCGTAGATTAATTTACTCTCATCCTGCCTAAAAGAATTTCAAGTGCCGCGGCTATTGAGGATTCCCTCTTGTTTATATTTTATAGTATGCTACATTTAATAATTTCATACATTACAATATTGCAAAAGACCTAAGAATGTCTTGTTAAAATCCACACTGTTCGTATTGAGAGTTAATTGCACTTTATAAGAACGATGTTGCAGATCCAGTGCCGCCTCACAATTGGTTTCTCTTTTATCGATCGCACTACTACCCGACACTGCGAATTTCCCTTGTAACAAGGTTCTGTAAAGGATGGGAAAGTATAACTTATGGTACACATCTTGACACACTTTCAACAGACCTTTCACTGTACGTGGACGTCGGTTTCCAAGGCCATTTTTAAGCCAAGTAAAGACACAAAAATTCATTGGAGCTGCTGCATAAGAAGACTTGATAGTTTGTGGGCGAATGGAATTTCTCTTATTCTGGTTTCTTAGTTATAAAGAATTCGTTGATTTCGAGGGATGGATAGGTCCTTGTGAATGTAAACCTTACCCAACATCAAGTCCTCGTTTATTATCTTGTTAGCTGTGTCAGGAGATATGTCCAGACTCATTGCATCACTGCAGTGGCATTTTTTGGGGTTGAAGGGCTATCTTTCTTAACTACGCTTTCATTTTGTAAATGAAGACGTTGCTCCAGATTGGGTTGGACGTAATTTCGGACTTCATTGTTGTTCTAAACGCTCTTGTTAATCAGTTTATGTGTGAATAATATGTATAAAATGTTAATTTTCCTGCATAAAACATTTTCGTATATATATATATGTGTGTGTGTGTGTGTGTGTGTGTGTGAACGAAGCATAAAATAATTGAGTTATCATTACCCAATGAGACAAATCAGTAACTGTATGTACATGAAATTGACAACCCTAGTATGTCTCAGACGTATACCGTGTATACTAAAGAACATATACCACTAACTATTGTAATCCCCTATTCTTGAGTTACTTGCACTAATGAAACGGTTATGAATATATCGGTAAAATCCTATTGATTTCCGCCTCTATTAAACCTTTCACATACTTAATACACCAGGGTTTTCAAAAATAGCTTGGAGGCATTTAATCCTCATTGTCTTGACAAAGGGAAATTTAATTAAATTCACTGATGACATTCAAACCGCTAGTTTTTATTGTTGTTTTTTTTCCGAATCTTTGTTTTAATTAACTTTAACTGTTTGATGAGTTTTACTGTTTCGAGGATTCATCCCCAGTCGTAATAGGCCATTTTCTTTGGTATTTGGTTGTTAAGTAGGAGGAAAAATTTTTTGATACTAGGTTTATCAAAAACAAACTGATATACATGCTTGTATCAGGTGCGCATCCGAATATTTCTGAAAACAGATGTAACCAATAAAATCCAGTTTTTACTTGTGTACTTAATAAAGACATTTTCCCCTCTGATGAGCAGTTTTAAAGTGTTTTTATATCTTGCATACGATGCAAGGATTCGGCAACCTCGTACTTGAATTAATTATGTCAAACATAATTTAGTGACTCAAAGAATTGACATTACTATTTGTTTTTGTTTCTTCTTATAAAATTGTGTAAATATTCCGTACATTTGGTATATAGTTCACGATTTGTTTCATTTTAGCTTAACGCAGTATTATATAGATTACATGAATTTTTAGCATCATTCATGGATATAGGCTACACCTTTTTTTGAGTTGGTGAATTTTACGATTTATAGCATTATATCATGTTTCAATGCTAAGGGTCGGTCCCTCGGTTGGATAGAAATAACCCCACGGACTTGCAACGCCAAAATCCGGGGTTCGATTCCCCGCGGTAGACACAACTGATAGCCCAACGTGGCTTTGCTCTAAAACAAACAAATTCAATGCTAAGGACCTAACCGTTTTTGAATAGGGATAAGAGGAAGTGTCTTTTTAATGTGAAAGCTAATAGGCGATGTACTATACAAAAAACAAAAAAGGAAAAAAATATTAATGTAAATATGTTTAATTTTGTTTGGATATAACTTAATCACTATATATCATATTTGAATGATATATGCGGATTGTTGAAAAAGCACTGAAAATAATAAAATGATGCATGGGAGAAAGACAACAATGGCTTTTGGTTAGGAGATGTACCATGTTATCCTACTTTGTTATAATGAGGCCACACGAAGGAAATATATTTGTAGGTGTTGGAAGTACGTGTGTTCCCTAAAACGCCTTCGAAGAAACCTTTTCTGATTATTTCTTTCTGCATTATTATTATATTTTAGTTTCCCATAACCAACGAAGATTTTATTAACGTATTTCTTCAGTTAAGTGCAATAGATTATGTGACTTAGAATACTCTAAATAATGAAGTATGCGGAAAGAATATGAAACTTACACTTTGTATTTTTACTTTTCTGCAAAGTAGAATCATAAGCTTTATTTTAAAACTATTTCGGGAGCATTACCTGAAGGAATCATTCCGTATAGAAAGTTGTCTGAAAATTTTCTTTTATGTATGTATTTCTCTGTGTTAAGTCAACTGTGTTGTTTCAGGAGCAACATGATGAAATTGGGGAATCAATTACCCACCATACCGGTACTGTCCTTGAGTTTTTCTGACTTCAATTTTTTTTTCACCATACCATTATGTTGTCAGGAGGAAAAGTGTCATTCTTTTAAGTCACACTGCTCATAAAAAAAGGTTTAATTATAATAAATCGATTTGCTGAGAAGACAGTAAAAACGATTCCTGATTGGCGCGAAAGTGATAATCTACATTTTTATTTTTAATTTGTTATGAAATGACCAAGACATTGATTCAAAACATAAAAAAAATCTTCATCTGTTAGTTTGAAGACGGACGATTTCAGGGTATTGTTTGTTTGTAATTAAGCTCAAAGCTACACAACGGGCTATTTGTGCTTTGCTCACCACGGGTATCGAAACCCGGTTTCCAGCGTTGTAAGTCTGAAGACATACCGCTGTGCCACTGGGGGGCAATATCAGAGTATCATAGACATAAGCACATACTGAAGTTAACTCTTCAATAATTTATGGTAACACGAGAAACTACAATTTCTTTGACCATTTTCTACCTATTTTCACCTTAAAACTAGTTTGTTATTCATAATGTATTACTGGTGAGTATAAAATATTTCATGCTTGAGAAAATCACCAACCACTCAACATTAGAACATCTAAGATTACTATCCTTATATGGCGACATTAATTATATGTTTCCAGACAAAGATCTTGTGAATACAACAAGTAATACTTAATGCATGATTTTATTTATTTATTTATTCTCTGATCTTGAGATTCATTAATTCTGAGGCCAGGTCTTTATAATGATTTTCTTGTTGTATGATCACAGTAACACTGGTATAGTTTTATGAAAGGTATGTTTGTGTGTGTAACCTACGACTTGAAATGTTTTGAATTTGAGATAAAATATTTACAGAAAATAACTAGAATTTTTGACTTTCTTACAAAATTTGGATAACTTCAAATAACATGAATTTATTAGCATTGCAAAAAGATATGTTATCTTTACAGTAGCCAGTCCTTTCCAGGTAATAGGTAACACTATAAAATATTATAGAATACAGGGTACGTGAGGATATAATGTAGCTTCGTATTCTCACGTAAACATTTTCAAGTATGTTTCAGGTTAAGTGATTTTAATTTTATAGTATGGTTGACATAACTTTGTTTAAACTGAAAAATATGTTCTGAGAATTACCACGTTGCTTAAACCATACAACCATATCTGATTTGTGTGCGTATAATAAGTTAAGTGATAAAACGGATATTTTCATTATTAGAATTAACATTTTAATGTGAGGTATGGCAAGAAGTTTTAGCCTTTTAATAATATTTGCATATGGCAAATAAATAATACTTTGTAAACTGTGTTTAGCTGTTTGAATATTCAGAGGGTTGACATTGTTTTTAATAAAAACAGATTCATCCATAGTAGGAGAAGTTAATGGTTCCCTTGAAACTATTAATGCATTTAATGCCTGTACTGATGACGTAAGTGTTACGTCAATAGAATTAAATCTCCAGTCCACATGACGTCAATAAACACGCCTTTTGTGGATTATTTTCGTTGTTACAAAGTATTACTTTCGTCATTGGAATTGTACTTTGTTATATCTTTAAAGAAATGCTGCTTTCGCTAAGCATTTCACTTATCTCATTAAACGCAGCGTAAAAATTGTGTAGTGCTACAGAAGGTATATGTTACGCTTTTACACACTAACTTGAGGAATTTCTTCTTTTCAACCGATTTCTTTTAGGTTGCTTACATCCTAATTATGATTATATGTTAGGTAAAAATGAAAGTTTTGTTGTGTGTCAATAGTAAGTAATTTTTATTTTGTTTTGTTAAAGATGCACATGAAATAAATAACACCAGTATACAAATAAATTGCTGTTTGAAAACTCTTTGTATTTGTTAGTCTCTACCCCATAAGATTACGGAAAACTAATTTTGTTTTTATTCATCACATCACTGTTCTTCAAAATTAGGCAATCGTTATTTGGACCAATATTCATATATAAGCTCAAATACACCTCATTCTATGAAGTAGAAAGCCTCATTTCTTACATGTTAAAACAATAACAATTATGACAACATATAATTCCTTCTAGATGAAATATAATGATCATAACTGGATCATTTGTGGAGATTTGAAGGTGATATCCATGCTTCTTGGCCAACAGTCTGGATATACAAAGATGCCTTGCTTCATATGTTATCAACGAACCTCTTGTGATACCTGCAATAGTGTGTACCGCCATTACGTTTTAAAACTCGGGCTAATGAAGTAATTTGTAAAGGCTTTAGATAGAGATGGCAACTGTTTCAAATAAATTTCTGCCTAATTCTTTTCTCTAAGTGAAGAGAAAATAAAAGCTGGGATGTTCGATAGCTCTCAAATATGGAAACTAATGAAATATGACAATTTTCTTGATTCAACGTCAAATGTGGAGAAAGTGGCTTAGATATCATCCAAAAATGTTATTGAAAATTGTCTAGGAAACTGTAAAGTCAAAGACTGTAGAATAATTGTTAGCCACATATTGAAATGCTATGGAAAACTTGGTTGCAACATGAGTGTAAAAGTGCATTTCCTTCACAGCCACTTGGAGTCTTTCCTGAGAACCTTGGAGCGGTTAATAAAGAGCAAGGTGAAAGGTTCCATCAAGACATAAGAAACGTGGAAAAACAATATCAAGGAATATCGAATGTCACTATGATGGCTGACTATTGTTGGTCTTTCAAGAGATATGTTTTCGAACTAAGTTTCTAAAAGGCATCTAAAAAGAGAAAATTCACCCAAATTTGATGATGTATATAGCCAAAGAAAAGTCATCCAAAATTATTCTTTTATTGTATTACTGCTCTTTTACTCATATTTCAATAGTTCTTTTGGTGTGAAATTGAAAGTTTTTAATTTGTTTCGAAATATTTCATCTAATATTATGTTTATATCATGCACATAAAATCAGGAAGTTTTATTATTGATCTTAAGAGTAAATCTGATGTGACAGCAAAAAACTGATACCAGATTTGGAATCAGCATCTACAACTTGTATTACTCCACCTATTTTCAAAGAAACAACAGAATTTGGTTTTTCATCTGTATACTGGTGAAATTATCGCTTGTAAAGTCACGAATCTCCCAACCTTTCATGAAAATTACGTTTACAACAATTTTAGAAGAAATTATTTCATTTATAGTCTTTATATTAAAAGAAAAATCCAATTAAATGGGAAAAAATTAGCTTCCAGTTTCAATCTGTAAGTTACAAAATTTACCCACTTATTGCTTCATTATTTTGTTATACCTGATTATTATAGACTTTTTCAAGTCTATGATTTATCTGATTATTTTCTCTGTCAGTGTATTGTTTTTACTACACAAACTTAATTCTTTCAAAAGGAAAATCAAACTAAATGATACTAGTCCTAGAGCTTATCCTAATTTGAAAACACAGCTAAATATTTATATTTATGTGCTTTACTTACCACCAATAACTGATGTCACAACCATTATGCTTATAAAATGTGCTATTAGTTTGATATAATACATTTATTCCAATATCAAAGTAAGCCATTTTAGTGTATGGCATGTTTTGCTAATAGATTGCACCAGGTCTTAGAAGGTTTGTGTTGTTTATACTTTATACTGAACTCTGATTATAATGCAGTTCGTAATGTGAATTACTTTTTTTTCTAATCAAAACTGTCGGTAAATTCGGAACATTATATTCATTTTTGGTATTCTTCCCTTGATCTTGTATAGGTTTATACGGGAATTAATTGGCAATAATTATTGTTCATTTAAATATTAAAAGGTGTTAGTTTGTGTGATTCTTTTAGACAGAAAAACAGCTTTATAGTAAAATTTGCATGTTCTGTAATCTGATACCATAAATATTACACAAAATTGCCTTAAGCTAATTGGGAACCTTACGTGGAACGGAAAGCTAAACTTAAATTGGATTTTGACACCCCCACCCCTTCATTTTTGTTCTCAGTAATGTGAAAGGTGTTTGAATGTATTTTATCACTGCATTTATGTTTTATTTTATAACCGTCCCATACTGGATGGAGAAACATTAGTTTTGCAAATATGATCATGACCAGGAGAGGAATACCAACGCCGTCTTGTATACAGCTAAAAATTAGATCATAACACACTACGTGTACTGGTGATACGGGTGAGCCCATAGCTAATTTTATTTGATTATTAAACAGTCAACTCAGCCAACAGCTAAAATATAACATAATATATATATATATATATATTTAAAGTTCAAAAATCTGTATGTCTGTTTGTCCATTATCTAACTACTTCTAGGTCGTTGGGACAATCTCAATCAAACTTTGTGGAATGATATTTTGGAACAACGGGCATGATAATGGGGGTTCACAACCCACTCCACCTCTATTATTGCTGTTATTGAGCATTTATTACCTTTGACGTAAGGCAACGTTAACTTCATTCATAGATGGCGCCACGTCCCGAGACCGAGAATAAATATATTAAATTTTATATAACACAACATACACACAGTGTGAGGGGAGGGCACATGAATGTCCTATATATCTCATAGTGTGCCGGCACACTCTAACGCAAGGAAAAAATGACCGCCACTGTTGCAATAATACATAAACTGAAGTTTCTGCTCCAACGGCCACAATAAGGCTGATATGAAAAGCCATTTTTTTTTAGTTGTACTAACTTCCTACTTTGACCCGTGACCTTTCAACTTCGACCTGTAAGACATTTCTGCAACCAATTACCACCTATTAATTAATCACGTGAAACACTGTGGAAGGGCATTAAGAGCTGGTTGTTGAAAGCGGGTAACCGAAAGCACTCCCACCGCCACCACTTTGGCCGCTACCTCTTCCTACAAAGTCATCCTGACCATCGCACAGTGTATACACATATTAAGTTCTTAAAGCTTATACAAAATTTTGGTGAGGTAATAATGAATACTGTAATAATATGTTATAAATAAATTGTGTGAAAGTTAGGATTTTTGTGTTATTTATCATAGCATTCATTCACACATGTTTTAAAGTTCATAACCCGAACAAAAGACGGATACCTCAGCTTATTACTTATATAGTTTTTGAAACGACTAGTGGTACCATAGTATGGTCACTTGGGTACAACTTTTCTAACGCTATCACGTACAACCAGTAGCTGTTTCACAAATTAATTTCCCCGAAAGGGGCCGAAGGCTGTCTGGAGGTGTCACCTGTTTTAGCCACTCGCACCACTATACAGTAGTTTTTGTCAGTCAGTCAGTAGACACTAAAATGACGTCACATAAGAAACGCTTGTACTGTCATAATATCAGTAAAACGCGCGCATGCCATGAATTACGAGAAGAATTATGCACTCTGTTGGCTACAACACACCATGACACATGAACTTCAAAAGCAAGAAATAAAATATTTGTTACTCATAATTTTGGTTTTGTTTACTCTCGAAACAGAACATTTCCGGGGACTCTGTGGAAGTACACCTAGTACCCCCTTAATTAAAAATAAAGCAGTCTAACAACTAATAATAATTGTATAGTTAATCCATTATTGTATATTTTACCATTTATACAACAGAATACAATGCATATATGATACGTTTCGATTAATATACAATTTATAGAACGTGTCATTTTCTTAAGTTACCTACATATTCAACAAAATACATGAATATGGATACACAGGATTTTAAATATTTGTAACGACGAATAGAGATGACAGATGTTATAAACCTAATATTCCACATAAAGACGAACTGATGCTGTATGTCTAACATTTGGTCATGTCAAATGAAGCCATATTTTTAATGCTTCCGACAATGATAAATTAATGTTATATCTCCAATCTCCCTCTATACACGAAGACAAACCATACTGTATTATTAACATTTCCTCTCTATTAATACTTCCGATAGAGACTAATGTTATGTAGTACGGGGACGTGTATGTTTTCCACCCCTTTAATTAAATGTGAAATTTTCAAAACTATGCTGTTTTTCATAGTTCGCTAATCGGACGTAGAGCAGCGCTCAGGTAAGTTATTAACTCATGCGAACTAGGTTAACATACAATTAAAGGACAACAAGAGACCTTTTGTTTAATCTAGGCCGTCCTACCGACTAAATTAAATTTAAAAAACAAACTCAAAGCAAGTCCTTCTCATTCAAATATTCATCAATCATTTCGTCAAACTCCTTTAAATTAACTCATCCTACACATCTGAAGGTCATCCACCCTGTTAGAAAAATAAAGCTGTCATAGCTGTAGTTGAATCTTTCTCCGCCAAACTTTATATTTGCGCCCCCTAGTCCTCCATTCTCACCATTAAGTACAAAAAACGATGATGCACCAACACTATCAATTCCCTTAACACTCTTAAACACCTCAATCAGATCCCCTCTAACTTTTTTTTAAAAAGAAAACAAGTTCAGAGATCTTAACCTATCCTCGTATGACAATCTTTCCATTCTAGGTATCATTCTAAGAACCCTCCTCTGAGCCCTTTCCAACAGTTCAATTACGTTTCGAAGGTAAGGAAGGAGCCGAAGACTGAACCCAGTACTCCAAATGTGGCATAATCAATGACCAATGCAATGACATTATAACCTCAGCTTTAAATACTGTAATTGATTGTACAAGATCGACCCTTATTGTGACTATTATCTAACCCAAACAAAGACCTCTGTTTGACTTGTATGGAAGTGAAACTATTAACTGGCTATTTATTTAAAAAGTCTACATTCAGGAGTAGTAATACTAAGTTGAAAAACGTGTAAAAATACTTTTTTTATTGCAGTGGCAACAGAATTATTGCCCTAAGAAAAGTAAAGGTCAAACTGCCTATTTTATTTTCTTACAGGAATAACAACGTTGTTTTTAAGTAGCAAGCAGAGTTATTCTTGTCAGCGAATCTGGTAATAGTTACGAATGGAATCACCCTTGGTCTTTACTGCCCGTTGGTCAGTTCATCTAACAAGAAGTAATCATAATTTAATTGTGTTAGAAATTTGAGGGTTTATTGACATATGTAAGATAGTATTTGGGACTTGTGAGGGATGATTTTATATATAATCTCACAAATTTTAATACAGGTTATAAGATAGATTACATAGTTTTCAGTTCCCCTTAATTTTCCGCTGTTGTGTCTCAGTGAGTACTTAGCAGAAAGCATCAGTTTCGGCATAATTTATTTATATTTTTACCTCAAGTTAAGAGTCCGAGTGACTCGTAAGCTTACTTCTCGTTCAAAATTGTTGTTGCCAATTCACTCGTCTTAAGCGAACAGAATTTTTTTTCGCATTTTTGTTCACTTTAAGGGTGGAGAGATTTATAGTGTAGTGTTAGCTCCACGATTCAAGTTTCAATTTTTTGTTAAGACCTTATATTTCACGTAGAGTATTTGCGTAGATTAAAGTAACATGATATTCAACCTCACTTTGGGTTCGTTGTCAGTTATAATTTTCTTTTAACTTTATCTACTTCATCTTGCAAATGGGATGTACATTCATACAAGAGCTTCTAATTTTCTATTATGACCTCCCCCAGCTTTTTTCAGTTACATATACACTTAAATGCGATCATTTGCTCAATATTTCACTGTTTGATGTGTTGTTGATTGTGAAAGTGACATTGGTACAGGTCTGTGTCTTACCTCTTATGGCTTAATTGTCGCAACTCGTTGATAAATCTACACCCAAACCCAGGATCCGAGAACATCCAGTTATTAACAGGCTTAGCTTCTGTGCTCTGTTGATTATGAGCGAGATGCCCCAGCTATATCTCCTTAACACTCCCAGTGAACGCTATATATCTTAATATTTCCTGGTACTGCTAGCCAAGCGTTATATTTAGCATTTATGGTGAAGACAAGTATGTAGTGTGTCGTGTTCAACCTTTGTCACCAAAGTAATACTGTATTTGTAACACTCCAGTAAAAACTTCACCGGAGTGTAACATTTCCGACAGAAACAAACTCGCATTGTTTTATGTTTGAACACTCCCAGATAAAATTGTTCATAGCTAATACTCGCATTGGTGTGACAAGCAATCATTGGTATATTACATCACTCCCGACAGGTCAAGTATACATGATGAATGAAGTATGAATGATTGGATATTCAGCTTATGTTAATAGATGAGATCGTGGTAAATGTAACTTTACATATTTCCCGTTCTTCTTATTCCACGTCAGTATAGATTATGGTAACCACGAGCAGCTAAAAGAACTTGGTGTTGGTGTTGTATGCTTACGATCAGAGTAGTTTTTAGCAGTATGTGCGCCATAGGATATCATCGGGGCTCGAAGATTTCACTTGAGAACCGACAGGAACATACTTATGTCAGATATCTCCTACCTTAAATTTCGGTAAATCGCCAGTGTAGAGATCGGGAAATATGTAGAGATAATTCTCATTTACTGAGTATTATTATTATCAACACAACGTTTTTTCCGAGTTTCTGAGCGTTACATCAATGTACGTCAAAAAAAAGTTACATTCACTGGGACGGGTTGTTTTTATTCACCTTAACTGTTTCATTTTGCAAATTGTAGTTGTATTTCTTCTAAACTTGGACCCTTTTTCTTATTGTTAATCATGACCAGGTGGTTTGGGCGCTCGACTCGCAATCTGAGGTTCGCGGGTTCGAATCCCCCGTCCCACCAAACATGCTTGCCCTTTCAGCCGCGGGGACGTTATAATGTGACGGTCAATCCAACTATTCGTTAGTAAAAGAGTAGCCCAAGAGTTGGCGGTGGGTGGTGATGATTAGCTGCCTTCCCTCTAGTCTTACACTGCTGAATTAGGGACCACTAGCGCAGATAGCCCTCGTGTAGCTTTGCGCGAAATTCAAAACAAACAAACAAACTTATCGTTAAATATTTTTGTAAGCCTCTTAATTAAAGTATACTTAATTGTTCGGATACGTTGTGTACAGGAATTAATTTTATCTAGTTTCAAATAGCGTGTGTATTTTTACTCTTTAATTTTGAATTATATATATTTTCATCTTTCACACTTTTACCGTTTAATTAGTGTTCGTATTTCACAAACATTAAGTTAATGTTGCATATTCTTTTCACAATAAGTAACTGGAAGTATTAATACTTCGATAAGTAATACCTTTTAATCATGTTTGGTTATATATATACACCTGGAAAAAAGTTAAGCACCCCCAAATATTTTTCAGGATTGCTTATTGAAAATAAGGTTTAATTTTCATGATGTTGAGCAATGTTCATAATTTCAAACATAATTAAAAGGATGTGAGCGTTCAGGTG
>NW_013665712.1:607395-611213 GCF_000517525.1 Limulus polyphemus
GAGTTATTCTTACTCGTTGTTTCTTCAAAGAATGCTCAGCTTCGGTGCATAAAGAAAACTTGGTTATTCAAAGTTGCGATTGTTTGAAAAACACAAGTTGTTATTTTAATGGTCTACACTGATGAAGTGTTATCCGTTAATTTCATGGTATTACATGTAATGTTGCAATTTTAATTTCATTTAATACCATCTCTTGAAACATGCTTCACTGACTTGGGCGTTATACACCATAGCGCATAAACATAAGCAAAAAAGTAAAAATCTGATAATGTAGAAGTAATGGTAAGAATCAATCCATTTTGTATTCACTTCTATGTAAATTAGCCCATAAGATTAGCAGTCTGGAAATGATGTTTCATCGGGGTGAGGTGGTTACATACTTGATGTCAATTACATGTTGGTGACCTAGCGCTTATCCATTATTTAGTTCTATGCAAAATATGAATATGTCTAAACGACTGATAATAGGATAGTCAGTTATCTAGAGATTCGTCGGAGCAAGAAGTTTGTTTGAGGTTTTTATTATGGTTTATCTTGTGTTTCCCATATAAAGTATTTCATCTGAAACTTCTACATATATTTAAGAAGTGATTTTCAAGTGTTATATTTTATTCATAAGTTCTTACGCGATGTCATACGACTGCTCATCAGTTTCTTAAAACATTCCTAATAACAGCCAGCTAGTGAATGAAGTGTAAAAAGTCGGAACAACTGGTATAACTTTATCAACAGAAGAAGCAGTTATTTGACACTACGCGAATAAAACAGAACCTTTAAAAATCGCGTCATTATTTATCATCTCTTGGGCTCACTTACGAAATTTTAATATGTAGTTTATACTATTTCATTATTTGTTAAATGTGTCTTTCGCGACTATCATATGACGTTGATGTATCATAGATCTCATTGAACCAATCAGGAGATGGTGGAGTGGACTAGAATCTCATAAAAATTAATTAACTTGTTTAATGGTAAATACTCAAACCTTCAATCGGCGCCTTGCACTCTGTATTCATATTCCAACTTTTCCATTTCTTTTATCGTCCATCTTTTACAGTCGTGACATCACAATGTCTTCTTTCTAAACCATTATTTTACAAAAGTTTGTATGTGTGCCGTTTATAACTGGCGAACTGCTGGACTGATTGCCACCAAACGTGGCAAGTACACTTATGGTTACCCTGGGGAATGACACTGGGGGGGGGTGACTATCCATGCCACCCCGGAGGTCCTGTGTCTCCCCTGTCCATTGAACAGGTAAGTTGGCTAGTATCCTTCAATTTATGTATGTTTTGCATGCGTCATATAATCATAATTTTGCACTGGTTTTCAATTTCGATTTGGTGACTTAACGTACGTTGATCACCTTTAACGACACATTAGAAAAATCCAGCTGATTCTTTCTTTAGAATCTGAAATTAAAACTTAATTTTTACTTTTAATCATCTTAAAGTGTCGAAAGTGGTCTCCAGCAACGGGTGTTTTTAGTCTATAATATATTAATATAATTTTTGTGTGATTATTGAGTAAAACTACTTGACTGGTTTGTGTCTAATGTCAAAGCGTTTTTAATATGTAAAGGGTTGTTTGTCTGTAGAAGTATCTTGACAAATATTTCAGAATAATAAGAAATATATTTATAAATCATTAAACAGTTGTTTTCACTAAGATTCCGATAACGTTGAACAGTATTAGAACATTTTAAGTAAGTGGTCGAAAGCTATACTAATTGGAAATTATATCAAATCTAACTCTCAAAAAATTCTTAACTTAGTTTCAAATATGTGTTTAATTAAACAATGTGACGAAACTGTCAGCATTAATTTCTTTCTGAACGTGTAAAGCATTAGAACACATGTTTGCCACTACGTAAATTACACAACTAACAGCAAAATATCTAAGAATCAGACCCAAGTCTGAAACACAAATAAAATAATTATGTTAACATAATATCCGAACACACGGTAGTTCAAGTTATTATACATATACGACTTGCTTGAATTTTTTTAAGTAGTTCACCAAGGGCGTGTATCATACTTGTACATTTGAACAGGAGTAACTTTATGCTTTTTACACTGTATCAAAATATGTAAGATTACCTTCGTCAAGGTTTCATTTGTATATGCGTACAAGTGTATTGCAATGCGTGAAATTATATATCGTAAACTTTCTGCAACATAGTTTTTATTCCTGGATCAAAGTAGTCATGCAAGTGCGACAGCTAATGGCCTTGGAAATATATATATATTTTTTGCGTACGTCAGCAATTTCAAGGTGTTGTACACTTGAATCTTAACTAATATATGATGCGTGTGTATGTGTGCGCTCTTGAAATTATTCAAAATATTACAATGATTATTTATGTGCTTCGAAATGTATTTTGTATCGTTTATTGCATCAACGATCGATATAAATGTGGCAGTAACTCACGTCTGCTATGCCAAGAAGGAATACATATGCAGTGTCATGAAGAAAAACAAAGTCAATTTGATTGAGACTTCATGTTCGTTCTTTCCCAATGACTTTCACAAACCAAAAAAATTGGCTGAAATATAATGTAAAACGGGCTATTTCAAGATCAGTATTTCATTTCAGTTTTCGGTCATTTGAAAGATCAGATTCTGATAACTACCAAGTATATAGATTCTACCAACCAATGTACGTGTAAACAGATAATTTATTACTATCTTTTTCTCCTCTTTGAAATCTCTCAAAGTGACACATCACTATCGACGAACCTGGTTTTAATTGCCAAGGTGTTTGTATAGGTACGCATAAAACTTGTGTGTGTATCTTCGCTTATAGTATCTGTGCATGACGTAAAACGTACAGACTTTGACCTGTGCTGTTACGAGACGTATTATCTGAAACAAAACTCTTATTATTCCTACAAGGCAAATGTAATTTGCAGAATTCAACTGAATTATACGTAACCATTGTTAAAGTATATAAGCCTAGTTGTTTGGAGTGAGAAGACATGAAAATCATTTTTGGAGCAATTCTGGACTTGTGTAAGAACATTCCCAGTAACGGGCGTTATCACCTTAAGGCCCCTGAAAAATAAACTTTAGAACTTACCTTCAGTTCTTAGCGTTAACTCTGAATCTGTTGCTTATCAATACGCGACTTCGACAGTTTAATAGTTACGTATTATTTTAGGGTGCGTGGATATTAAACTATCGTAAGATCACTAGTTTACCCCTTGCATATAAATTACGTGCAATATGATGAAATTTTTCAAAAAGAAGAAGAACTACGAACTTGCTATCGGCAATGTTAGTGAAAGACCTGCCCAATACAATGCTGTTCGGTCTTCCATCTTGGAAAACCCGCAGAAGGAAGATAGTGAGTACTTTTTGTGGTTCATATCCTCGTGTGTGAAGTTTCTATGTTAAATGTACATGTGTGTTGTTATGCTTTTATAATACTTGCACACTGTATAAACAGATATGTAGTTATGCCGGAACAGTCAAAAACTTTTTTTTTGGGGGGGGGGGTGACCAGAACACTTCGTGCAAACTTTGGTTCTGTAACATCAGTATCATTCATTTAACAAACTGTATACGCCCTCTTGTAAAAAGAAAACGTCAGTACTGTACAGTGCTTTTTTTTATTATTTATTTACCAGTTTATTTATAAAAACGAATTTTGGAAATACTTTCTTACCACTAAACTTTTTCAAACATCCCAGAGTTTTCTTGTTCATTAAGAGGTATTTAAGTGGAATCATTGCATTATTTGACAATGTACTTTGGTAATTTTAATATTAAACGTGAGTGTTTATATATATATATATATATATATATATATATATATAG